>NC_063067.1:25338539-25634005 GCF_018812025.1 Megalobrama amblycephala
AAAGTAACATTTTAAACAATATCTCAATGAACAAAAACAATTTCCAAAATGTTGACAAGACTAAGTTTTATATAACATCTGTTTAACTTATAACATGAAAGTAAGGTTAATAATATAACTTAAGAGAACAAAATTCAGTTTTACTCAAATTAGGGTGATGCAAAAATGAGTACACCCCACTGAAAGTCTCTGGAGCAAAGATAAATTAGACATTTGTAGTCTAAAATGTAACAAGAATTCAACCACAGGTGAGTCTAATTATTCATTACGCAGGTGTCCAGCAGACAGTTGACTATAAAAGGTGTTAAAACCCCTTCCCATTTCATGCTGTCAGCAATGGCACCACATGAAAGAGAAATGTCACACTTTACACCAGAAAGGTCAAGGCTACAAGAAGATCAGCAAAGCTTTACTTATCAGTCAGAATACTGTAGCAAAAGTGGTAAAAAAAATTTTTTTTTAAAAAGATGGAACTGCAACCATCTCAGAGACGTCCAGGTCGTCCATGGAAGTTAACACCTCGACAGGAGCGTCTTCTGATGAGAAGGGTTGAAGAAAATCGGCATGCAAGTTCACTGCAGTTATCTAAAGAAGTAGAAAGCCGAACTGGGGTGACTATTTCCTGTGACACAATACGGCGTACACTGCAGAGGAATGGCATGCATCGGTGCCGTCCATGAAAGAAGCTTCTCCTAAAGCCCAGGCACAAAAAAAGCCCACCTAGAGTTTGCCAGGGCCCATGCTGACAAAGATGAAGACTACTGGGACTCTATACTCTGGAGTGATGAGACCAAGATAAATGTTTTTGGAAATGATGCCTTGTATGTTGTCGCAAAGGTGAGGAACACAAATAAAAATGCATGGTGCCTACAGTGAAACATGGTGGTGGCAGTGTCCTTGTGTGGGGCTGCATGAGTGCTGCTGGTGTCGGGGAGCTGCATTTCATTGATGGCATCATGAATTCACAGATGTACTGCTCTATACTGAAAGAGAAGTTGCTACCATCACTCCGTGCCCTTGGTCGTCATGCAATTTTTCCAACTTGACAGTGATCCTAAACACATTTCTGAAGAAGAACAGGATGAAAGTGATTCAGTGGCTCCTGATCTGAACCCAATCGAACACCTATGGGGAATTCTGAAGAGACAAGTTGAGCATCACTCTCCATCCAGCATCCAGTCTCTAAAAGAGGTCATTCTTGAAGAATGGAAAAAGATAGATGTTGCAAAATGTCGCCAACCTGTTCATTCCATGCCTAGAAGACTTGGTGCTGTCATTAAAAATCATGGAGGCCATACAAAGTACTAGATGTAGTAGTTTTTGTTGTGGGGTGTACTCATTTTTGCATCACCCCAATTTGAGTAAAACTGAAAAATGTGTAATCTAAGTTATATTATTAACCTTACTTTCATGTTATAAGTTAAACAGATTTTATATTAAACTTAGTCTTGTCAACATTTTGGAAACTGTTTTTGTGTTCATTGAGATATGGTTTAAATGTTACTTTTCAAAGGGGGTGTACTCATTTACGCTGAGCACTGTATATAGATGCCTCATTAGCAGCTGTTTCAATGGGCCGCTATACATAAGCCGTCCGCCATATTGGAATGGTCAAAGCCAGTTTGTGAACAAGCATTTAAACATTTAAGCTTAAGCATTTAGATCAAAATGGATTTAGTCTTTTTGAGCTGGTCTCTTCACCTTATTAATAGACATGGAAACAGCTAGAATAAACCAGTTGGTTAAGTTTAAATTATTTTAACTTATTGTGGCAAGTTTCCCAACTCCAATACTGTATTGTATCAAGTCACTCAAGTTTGTACAGTAAACCTTTTATCAAAGTCCCTGTAGCCAAAAATGAAAACATTGGCATTACACAAACACTTTCCTCATATGAAAGGAACATAAAAGCACCACTTGTAGCGGTTTTCCACAGTGTGTGTGTGCGTCTATTTTTATTTGCTCTCTTCTATCTGCCAGTCTCTTCATCTTTAATTAGCACAGTAGAAACATGTCAGGGCCTTACAGTAACCGCAGGTATTTGACAGATGAAATAAAATGTGTCTTTTCTCCATGCATTCCTCTATGCGATCTGATCAGGTTTCAGACTTGAAAGGAGCCTTCCGTAATTACACTCCATGGGAAATTAGATAAACATTAACAATTCAAGGTCCAAAACATACCATTTGGCTTATCGGAAAATAACAAAACCAGAGCATGAACAAAGCCTGATGATTGATTGCACACTGAAGGAGAAATGGAAAGTTGCAACTGAGATGTGTTGGATGTTGAGTGGTGCTAAAGCCCTTAGATAAATTAATCCGTTCCAGCAGACTTGATGTCCATAACATGGTGATTTATCTTCTGCCAGACCAAGTGCATCATGCCATCTTGAACACTGAAGGCTATTTCTTCATGTTGCCGTAAATGCACAAAGCAAAGATGCCTCATGCCTTTCATGTGTTCGCTTGCAGATGACCTTGACTTAGAGGAATTCCAGTTAGCTATTGAAGAGTCCAAACTACAAACCAGCATACAGTGTACCCCTATCCCAGGTAAATTCAATCAGCAGCAGATCTCACCCTGTAGGTCAAATGTATGCCACCAAGACTATGAAGGTCTGTTCATATCAAGTACAAACAAACTAAACAACAAGCATGTTACAGGAAAAACATATTTGCAAAGAATTTTTACACCAAAACTACGCACACTTCTCAGAATTTCCACCAACACTTGGTGTGATTTGATTACCATCTGAAGAAACTTCAAGTGTTGCCATTTTCAGAAATGGTGCTGATCAAAGAAAGAAAGAAAGAAAGAAAGAAAGAAAGAAAGAAAGAAAGAAAGAAAGAAAGAAAGAAAGAAAGAAAGAAAGAAAGAAAGAAAGACGTAGTTGGTTTCAGCTGTGACCCAATTATGTTTAAAACATCTTGTGGTTAGATTTCATTTTGCATTTCAATAAGATTTGACAAATATGCTTCAGTATATTCAAAACGATAATTCATATACAGTGCCTAACTTTTTTTTCACACCTGCCAGTGGCTAGTGACTTCAGAAAATTTACTGGGCAGTAAACTGTTTCTGCAAAAACAGCCAGTTATGACACCAAAACGTTTAGATACCTGTGAAAATTCTCAATTCTCTATACCAATTTCAATACCACAGCTAACACTACTAGCCTAACTAATATAAATTTAAAACATTATTAAAGACAAGTAACAGTAATTTTAAGGTAGAGACATTGAATAAAGTAATCAAATTGTAAAATAATAGTCTTCACTGTATAAATGAAACATTAATCCTTATTAAAAAGTTATTCAGTCAAGAGCAGTGATTGATTATTTTTGTCTTTTTTTGTTTGATTAACATTAAAATCACAAAATGCAGCAGGAATATTAGGCTGCTGTCACTTTAAGACCTAATGCACAGATCCAATACACTGATGTTATACACTTGTCGTCTTTCTCGACTGTTACATTCACTCAAGCCATGATCGACTGTGGTCAGATACTCGCTGAGATGGTTGGATACTCACAGAGACAGGAATTTTTTGACAGTTTTGTTTGAATATGTCCATTCAAGTGCAAGAAGACATGAAACAGAGCTCATTTCAGTAGTCACATTCTGTCTGAGACGCAGCTTTCTGGGCACACGCTTCGGATTTGTGTGCATACTGAAATAGATACTCCCTTTCGCATCTTCTTGAGCTTCAATATTTAAATTGGTAAGGCTTAAACTTTTGAAAAAACTTATTACATAAAAGTTGACGCAAGAACTATTTTAAGAGAGATTTTCAAAATATTTTTCTGTAACATTTTGTTGTGCATTTGATCCGTAGTAAAAATTCAGTCTTGGTGTGAATAAGCCTCAAGTTAATTTGTTATTTCTGTTATAAGACTCAGATTATAATTTTTCATTTCACCCCTTCAGGTCCATTTAAACCATGTGATAACCTGTTTGACAGTTGGGTGGTACGGCTTGGCATGTGGCTCATCTCTTTGGTCTCACTGATGGGAAACAGCCTTCTCCTCTTGACTGTCTTTGCATCCCCCAGCTATCTCTCCCCAGTTAAGTTCATCATCGGCACCATCAGTGGCGCCAACCTGCTTACGGGCCTGTGTACCGGCACCTTGGCATTGGTTGATGCCCGGACATTTGGAGAGTTCGCCCTGCACGGAGCTCAATGGGAAATGGGTGCAGGTTGCCAAACAACAGGCTTTCTTTCAATTCTAGCCTCAGAGGGCTCCATACTCTTCCTGACTTTGGCTGCAGTGCAGTGCAGCGTGTCCGTGTCGTGTGCTCGCGCCTACGGAAAGTCGCCCTCCCTGGGAAGCGTGCGAGCTGCCTCAGTGGCGTGCTTGGCACTTTCGTTGGCAGTCGCCGCTTTGCCGCTGATTGGGGTCGGGGAGTACGGGGCCACTCCACTCTGCACGCCATCACCCCTGCCGGATGGCGAACCTTCCACGCTGGGTTTTATGGTTGCTCTGATAATGATGAACTCCCTGTGTTTCTTGGTGATCACCGGGACTTACATCAAACTATACTGGGACCTGATGAAGGGTGACTTCGACAGCATTTGGGATTGTGCCATGATCAAGCATGTGGCTTGGCTCATCTTTACCAACTGCCTGCTCTACTGCCCCGTAGCCTTCCTCACCTTCTCCTCCCTTCTGGGACTCTTTCCTGTGAGTGAGGAGGTTGTCAAATCAGTCGTCCTGATTCTTCTGCCTCTTCCTGCAAGCATCAACCCCTTGCTCTACCTCCTCTTCAATCCACACTTCCGCGAAGATGCACGTCTCCTTTTTAGCAGAGCTCACCACCATCATGACTGCAACCTGGATTCCTTCATCTCAGTTGACACAGAGAAAAGCTCATATGACTCCACTCAAGCCCTGGTGTCCATTGCTGCTGAAGCAGATGCAGTGTTCGAGAGTTCATCAGCACCAAACCCAGAGACAGTCACCCGGTTTTCCAGCCCACCCTCAGTGCCTCTCATCCCATGCCAGATGCAGATGAAACCCTCAACAAAGAGGGAGAGCGTTGGAGAGAACCTAGTCAGGTCAACACCAGGACTCCTCGCCAAAGAGCAGGAGCATTTTAGGAGCAGTGGACTGGAAACTCATAATGGCACCTTCTTTTCTGGAGTCTACCACTCCCCACTTCTCTCAGCTCATTCTTAAGTCTTCTCCTAAACTCTAAAGTTTTCAAGGACTCTATGAGTGTGAGAAGTCGCGAGCCCACATATGAACTGACCCCAAAATCTTCAGAGCTTACGAACAATGAATTTTAATGTGGGACTATATACAACTGTATTGTCCCAACTGCTACATGGCATATAAAAAAGAAAAAAAGAAAAGCCTACTCACATTTTGTGACACAATCTTGTGGGCCATTCTGTAATTTAATCTTAAATGTTCAAAAACAAATATGCATTTATTTTTTGTAACTTTTTAACTTGTTTGTGTAATTAGGCTTAAAGGAATGTTCCAGGTTCAGTATCATCACCATCCAGGGAATACTGAGGATTTTCATATAAAAATATTTATTATTTCCCATTCAACTCCCTTCATAAAAACAAGCGAAAAATTGCATAAAATAATGCACAAACAATAGAAGTCTATGGGGCAAAAGTACTGCACCGGCATAAACATTTAAATTCACACTGTATCTATAAAACAGTTTTACATAATTACAAATCCAACAACAGAAATAATTTTGGTAATACATAACCAGAAATTAATCTTATGGAAGCTTATTTCTGCCACCAAATAAAAAATAAAGGTAATTGTGACTTTTTATATCACAAGTCTGACTTTTTTTTTCTCTCAATAAGCGAGATATAAACTCAAATTGCGTGTTATAAAGTCAGAATTGTGTGATATAAAGTCAGAATTGCATGATATAAACTCACATTGAGGACTTATCAATCTCACAATTCTGCCTATAACACGCAATTGTGCAAGTTAAATCTTTATACGCAATTCTGACTTTATATCATGCAATTCTGACATCACGCAATTCTGACTTTATATCTCACAATTCTGACTATAATGCAATTCTGACTTTATATCATGCATTTCTGACTTTATATCTCGCAATTCTGACTATTTCTCGCAATTGCGACATTATATCTAAAAAAAAAGTCAGAATTGTGAGATAAAAAGTCACAATTACCTTTTAATTTTTTTTTTTTTTTTTTTTTTTTTTTTTAGTGGCAGAAACAAGCTTCCATACAGTACATCTCACAATTCTGACTATATAAACCTGCAATTGCGAGAAATAAAGAAATAAAGCAAACTCACAATTCTCGCAATTATGACTTCTTTTCTCAGAAATGAGTGCTAAAAAACATGAGCTCTACATGTTATTGTTTTAAACCTGGAACACTCCTTTAATTTGAAAAATATCACAGGGATGTTTGCTGATGTAAAAAAAAAAAAAAGGAGTTATGTATCTAAATATTTCAATGTGAAAAAGGTCTCTGCATAAAGCTCAGTTCTTATGTCATGTATCTAAATGCATTAATTTCCAAGTGTGTATATATCAAAGTCTTGTTAATTATTTGCAAGTCGTTACTTGCTTACGTGCCCCTAGTGAATAAAAAAAAATAATAATAATAATAATGTACGGGAAGGTAAATACCTATGTATATTGTCAAATAATATTTAGTGTCTTGAGAAACAACAACAACAACAACAACAACAAAAAGCATCATGCCAAGAGATGCTAAAACATAAGGCCAGAAACATACTCTCTGCAAGTACACAAAAGGCTTGGCCAACAGTCTGCAAGCTCCCTGTCCCATTCTACATATTTAACATGCATTGTGGTGGCAAGAAACCTCGAGAGAACAGAGTTACCTTCAAATATCTGTGCCATAAATTCAGGTGTCTAGCTATAAACATGCTGACAACTAATATTAACTAATTGACTTTCTTCAAACCATTGCTCCAACATGACACATGTTGATCTAGGAGACATTTTGCTTATTCATACCATAATCCACCTGCCAGAAACTCTGAGAATGCAAGATGTGTTAAAATGAGTTAAAACGTAATTCGTAATGCAACAGAATTCAACAAGGCATGAACATCAAGCTTGTGTAGTTAGAAGCATTGTGTTCACGTACTTGCATAGACGATGTCTGAGCCTCACAACATATATTTGTGTTGCATTTCCTTTTTTACATCAAGTTAACAGGATTAAGGAAAAGCAAAAAGTTAAATGAACATGTCAGTGCTATAAACTGAAGATATAAAAGGAACTATGAGTGATTTGATTAATAAAGCTTGGTCGGGATCTTTTACAGATTGTAAAGTAGGCTAGCTATTGTATTGTAAAATATAACTACCTCTGATCTAGCATGCTATACCTTTTTTATCCGTATTGATTTCTATTCTTTTTATATTAAAATGTATATTAAAATGTAATTTTTTATATTGAAATTTTAAGATCTTTGTACAACAGACACTATTCTGGATGTAAATATTTTCATATTTCTGTACACATGTGATAAAGAATGATTTAATAAAGTTATTAGTTTCATAAATGTATGTCTTGAGGACTACTGAACAATTCAGAGAGATGTGAATGTAGTGTACTTTTGAATATTTTATCAACAATAAACCCAGATATAAAAGAAACTATAAAAATGAGATTCAATTAATTTAATTCAGATGTTTGTTTAATACACTACATGCACATTTTCTTGGGTTGCTCTACAGTGCTTCTCTCTTTTGAGCAGTTTTCTTATTTGTATTCACATTATAAGTCTTTTCTTCTGTCTCCACACAACCCTTCAAACACAACAGAGAAGGCAAACACTGCGATTCAGAGTGAAGAACCAAATAACAATGGCTCCCCCCAGTGGCTCATATTTGTAATGACAGTGTATGAAGTGTTGAGCTCGACCTGGCTAAAAACCTTACATTGTTCTTCTGGACTGCATGTTCAGCCATACATTTCTTTGCCTTCTCTCTAGATTTGTTGTGTTTAAATTGTGAGAAATGAAAAAAGTCCTTTAATTTTCAAAAAAGAGCTAGCTCTTGACCTAGCTGTTATAGTTTTTCACACATGCTGACTTGATTCTCTTCATAATGTCTAAATGCAACATAATTATTAAAAAAATAAATAAATAATCCAGTCTTTGATAGTTTGAAGTTCACCCAAATACGAAAATTCTGTCACCATTTACTCACCTATGTTCCAAACACATTTAAGGCTAGTTCATTGTCAAATGAAGATATTTTTGTGCCTACATTGAACGTTTTCAAGCTTTGAATCTTCAAGCTTAAACAGGTAACGTTAAAGACGGTAAAAGTAATCCATGTGAATCAAACAATGTAATCCACATCAAGCTCAATCCTTTGGGCTTGACATGTGATCATGCCTCGTGGATTACTTGATTTTGGGGTGAAATATACCTTTATTAATAGTCAAAACCACCAAAAAAAAAAAAAAACTTGAATAAAGATTTTTAAAATGTCATGTTGATTCCCATTAATAGTAGCCAAATGTTTATATGCAGATCGCAACCTATGGTTATTGTCAACTCTCTTTAACTAAAACCATATACAGAAAATTACTTTCAGTGAATATTAGGTATTCATCGTGTTTTTTTACTTACTGGTGATGTTTCTGTCGAGTTTTGCTTGTTCACTGATTAACTAGGTCTGAATCATTTAGCCCGCTAAAAGTTCACAGTCTTCATTGTATGACCATGCGTGGCTTTTCTGCTAATGCATTATGGGTTTTGTAGTTTTGCGGCTTTGTTTGTCATAGTTTGATTCTTTTTCGCGTGAACTTAAATCAAAGTTCAACAGTTTCTGTCCTCTAAACTAAAATTGCAATAACTTTTTGTACCTTTCAGATACCAAAAACAATGGTTTTGTGGGCCTTTTTTTGTAACTTTTCCTTTGCTTAACTTTATTCATACACCTTTTATTGAAATGTTCCTTAAAATAACCTTAATGTAAATAGATATAAGCCTAGTGTAAGTGATGCACAAAACTTTCTACAACATATTCGACCAAAATGGTTGAAATCTAAAATGGGCAGAAATCACTGACTGAATCAGTGACACTTCATTAGCCCTTCTCCAATCTACCAATAATAATACACATCAAATTCTGTAAGCTTTATAATGAAATTCAAATAATAAATGATGTAATGTCACCATAGCCATTGCACTCATGAACCGATCATCTTTAGGACCTTCTAGTTATAGCATGAAATAATCATGAATGAATATCAGAAGTAATGTTGAAAGAAACAGTACAACTGAAATGTGTCATGTCTCATTTAATCACTAAATCAGTGTTTCAACCACAGAAACAGGTCATTACCCCAGGAAAGCCATTTAATATTCATAGTTCGTTAGTCAGCGCGAGAAAAAAAAAAAAATTCTATAGAGGAGCGTTTTGCTAAATATGCACTATATTACATATTCATTATATTTTTAATTGACCAGTTGTCTTCATTATTTAATGTATTAATGAATAAATCTGTCAATTTACAGCCACCGTTCAAATGTTCATTATTCAACAATGAATTAAAATACATTTTGATCCTGACAACATTTGGCAGGACAGATATCATTACATATCAGTATTACACGGTAATTTTACTTCAGAGCAGTGGCAAAAATAGCTTGAAATGTGATGAGTTTCTCTCTTTTGTTCTCCATTTGGACATCTGTGAACCCAGAGGACTGCAGCGCTTCCATGTAGACCTCAGGATGCCAGCTCTCCCCGCTAAACATGTTCTTTGCGGCTGCTTTTTTAACAGTCTCTAGTCTGAGAGTTGTAACCATAATTCCACCTAAGGAACAGAAAATAATTTTTGAATATTAAACATTGGTCAAAGTGACACAGCTTAATTCTTAAATCATGCTCACATGAATCATCAGGTTTGCAGAAACTACATGCTGCCATTAATGCAAAACCATTCCATATCAAGTCAAATGAGCGTTTTCACTCTAATTGTTATGCTGGTATCATTTTAATGAAAAAGTCTATTAAATTAGTTTTTTTTTTTTTGTTGTTTGTTTTGGAAAAATATTAGACTGTTAATATTAAGCAAATATTAGACTGCTGTCACTTTAAGACATAATGCACGGATCCAAAATACCTGATACACATGCCGTTGTCTTTCTTATCGTTTACTTCAGACATAACCTACTGTTTGCTAGGATACTCGCCAAGATGGGCATATTGACAATTTTTGTGGTTATTTGTCCGTTCAAGCAAGACTTGAAAGAGAACTCAATATTTGCATGCTGTGTGAGACGCGCAGTGTGTACTTCAGATGAGAGCACACAAATCTTCTCACAGCGTGCGCGAGTTCTCTTTCACGTCTTGTGCTCGAATGTTAAAACTGGCAAGGCTTAAATGAGTTTAGTTAAAACACAGATAGCAACGTGTGCTGTTCAGGTCTCACCTGCGCTCACGCGCTATTAACACCCAGGTGATGATGGCGTAATTGACTGGTCATAGAACATAGGGCACTCGCATTGAACAAAGTTTAGGAGAAGCCAGAATGCATATCCATCAACAGAAAAATAGCCTAAATACGGTTCGATTTTTTTTACAGAGAACCGTTACACCCCTAGTTTACATGCACTCTCATCATGCGATTATAATGAGATTTAGGTAATAGTGCAATTAAACTTTACCTCATTATTTGTTAAAAATTATTTTCAATGAATTGTTATCTTTCAATACTATTGAATAACTTTAAAAACCAATTATATCATAAAGACCAGATTCAAGAGCATTATCAAAACAATGTTGTAGGCCTACCTGGGATTGGGAAAAAAGAAGTGAATAAGGCCCAATCCCAATTCTATTTTATACCCCTTCGCCCTTGCCCCTTGAAACAGAGTGGCAAGGTGTAGGGGTGAAAATATTCCCCTAAGAAATGGGACACCACTACTACACCAGTACACACATCATCATACCTTGTTTCTTTTATTAGTGTCCTGTAACATTTAACCAGTATGAACAGCAATGAAGTGCGCATATCAACAGAAATCAGGAGCGAGCAAGTTTAACAAGTTTCCCAAGACTGATGAAGCCGCTTTTCCATCGGGCCAAGCTGTTTGTTTAACTGTTGCATTTCGTGCCGAGCCAGTCGGTACGGACGTGGTTTCGTTTTCTACTGTGGTGCTGCGATAACGGAGCTCTTTGCAATGTAATACAAACGAGTCAGTTGTTGCCTTGGTAACGCAAGAGTTTACAGAAGATACAAGATGCAAATAGCAACTGCGCTATGAAGGATGACCAGATATTTTGTTTAACTGTATCACTCATTTGTGTTCACATCATTCAGATGCGTTTAGCAAGCTACAGAGAAACTGGCAGCCAGGTAACACATAAGTGATTGATCCTGAGTGGAAATATCACTACCATGATCACTACACGCATTCTAGCAGCACGGTAGTCGGTGTATGCAGGGAAATTTCTCATACCCCTTCGTTCGAAGTGTGGTCCTGAAAAATCTTCATTTGAAGGGCTATCTGGCCCTTCCCCTTCCCCCTACCACTCCAGCCAAAAGAGAATCGAGACACCCCTACCCCTTCATGTGAACACGCAAAACGAAGGTGTAGGGGAAAGGGGAAGTGGTAAGGGGTAGAAATGGGATTGGGCCTAAGTCTACATTTGTGCTATAAAGACTTTTATTCTCAACTCTGGCCATCGAGGTCCACTTTACTGCAGAGTTTAGCTCCAACCCCAATCAAACACACCTGCAGAAGCTAATCCAGGAATGTGGTTGAGAATCACTGCCATAATCTAAGCCAAAGAGTATAGAACCCAAGAGGCGACACTCTTATCCTTTTTGGGCAACAGCCACTAGATGGCGCTCCGGTAGTGCGGCCGCCATTATAGGGTGAAAATACTAATTGTACCATAGAATCCTTCACATCTTACGTACCCAAAATCGACAAATTTCACTGCCAAATCAGAAGCGCAAAAGAACATTTTTCAAATGAAATCATCAGTAAATTTTATGGCATCTACGGTAAATGTTGTATTGTCTTATATATGTTTTATTTTACCAGTTGTGGAATCCAACCATTCAATCATCTGAGGTAACGTAGTTAGCATACTTTATAGAGTATTTCCATTTTATGCAACTTTACACATTTATTAATAGTAAATTATTAATTAATACATTTAAGATCATCATGTTTGCAGTGAACAATATAGTGGAGTAATAGTAATAATAGTATCACTCCACTAGGTCTGAATTGAAATAGGCTATATTGTACGTTTTAACAGATCACGCTACAAACATAATGATCTTACAATACATGATTCATTGCTGTGTCCGTTATCGCTTAAAGGGTTAGTTCACCCAAAAATGAAAATTATGTCATTAATGACTCACCCTCATGTCGTTCCAAACCCGTAAGACCTCCGTTCATCTTCGGAACACAGTTTAAGATATTTTCATTTCATTCGGTTTATTCTACATAGAGTAGCCTATTTCTTTTCGTTTTGAATTATTTTGTTTTCGTTAAAGTAGATATTTCATGCTTTCTATAGAGATATTTCTCATTTCTCTGAGGCAAGCAGCCTATACGCTGAGTTTCAGTTCATTCATGTAAGACGCGTTCCAGTTCACGCGCCAGTGATCGCGCATGCACCTCCACGTCATGATTATATTTTCTATTATATGTGCTTCTTATTTATTACATCCAGGCAATTGGTTGATGAAACATTGATTAAAATTAAGATACAATTTTTACAAAACGAAATTCACTTTAAAGAAAGGCTTTCTACAAAATAAAACTTCATGAAGTGGTCAAAATCATGTCTGAACACTCCATGTCTCCCGACATACTGCGCATCTTATGATGCATCTTACTCATGCTCTTCACTTTTCATAATCAAATAGATGAATTTAAAACATAACATAGGACTATTTAAACATAAATATGAAACCACGTAGCCTATAGTACAGTACAGAGAAATTTCACGTGTGAATTACCAATTCAAATGTGAACAAAAATAAAAGCAATTAAATGTGTTATTATAATTAAAAGATGAAAATTAAAATGATGGGTAATAATAGATGATGAGGATTTTTTTTACGACCCTGTCCGTCAAAATGAGTTACAGTCTAAGGCAACCTCTGGTCAGCAGCGTCACTGTCCGGAGCAGAAGGGGGCGGTAATGCACCAATAAGCTGGATGCCAACCGCCGTAAAACAGGAAAGAAGAAGAAGCAGCGTCACTGCGGAGTCGTGAACGCGGATTGTCAATAGACCCGGAAGAGAAGACAATGCTGATTAAAGTCGTAGTTTTTGTTATTTTTGGATTTGATGTCACATGGACTACTTTGATGATGTTTTATTACCTTTCTGGACATGGACAGTATACCGTACATACATTTTCAATGGAGGGACAGAAAGCTCTCAGACTAAATCTAAAATATCTTAAACTGTGTTCCGAAGATGAACGGAGGTCTTACGGGTTTGGAACGACATGAGGGTGAGTCATTAATGACATAATTTTCATTTTTGGGTGAACTAACCCTTTAATTCCCACTTTTGGACACTTTTGCTTTAACGGACATTAGACAATACTGTAAAATCAAACGGTTATATTCATATATTTATTGTCCAACATTCCCAATTTTTCTGATGCATGTCCTTAATTTAATTTCATATATTGGTATTAATTCATTGTTTATAAGCCTAATGCTAATACTAGATCTTTTAAAGAATTTTAACCCAAACTGACTGGGTTTCTAGAGAGTAAAAAGGTTTTGTGAAAAAAGTGGAAGGCTTACACAGAAGTTAACTAGTGATAGTATTTTATTCTGTGTTGTCATCATTCAGGTTGGATTTCAGCTTTAATGTACTTTTTTTTTTTAAACAAAGCAGCTGATATTGCCATAGAAACTAGTGGATTGCTGAGTCGCTTACACCCCAAAATGGCAGAAGCGCAGGGCTGCTGCTGGGCAATGCAACATTCTATTGAGTGTCGCTTCTTGTTAGTGTATATTCTTTGTCTAAACTCAGTAGGCTCATCAGCAAAAAGGTGGATAGGTGTGTAGTGTTTCTTTACACAGTGACCGCCATCTACTGGCCTGGCAGCATAATACAGCATTGTTAGTCATTTTCATGGAACGGGGATCATTTTGACAACTTTTCAAAAAAGGAAAAGTAAAACTTTTCTGTTTTTAGTACATTGTTGTTGTGTAAAATCGTGTAAACGTACCATTAACTTGTCACAATAGTTTTAGTAATTTCTACACAACTCAATATTCTTCATAATTAGAGACAACACAACACTGACATAAAAAAAAAAAAAAAACACAACTGAAAAGTTTTTTTCTTTGTATATGACAACACTGTCAAAATTATCCCGTTCACACAGATCTGTGAAAATGACTAAAAACTCTGTATTATTCATGCCAGGCCAGTAGTTGGCAATGTCACTTTGTAAATAAACACTATGCACCTGTGCCATGCTGCAACCTCCCCCAGTTTCTCTTGAAGCCAATACGGAAGTGACTTAAACTGCGATTCATCGAATGGCCGCTAGGGACAGGTTCCAAAAGAGAGCAGAATCTCATTGTGTCCCTTGTTAAAATGGCCAACTTTACAGCAGAAAAAAAACATGTTTACAGCCTGGATCAAATTGTGGTTTTGGTCTATACAGCTAATTTTGCCCTTCATGACAACTCTGAGGGGGGTGAATTTTTTTTATAACTCATCCATTTAAATTATATTAAGCCTTAAATTTCGGCATAATTAAGGGTGTGATCGCTTGAGTGACAGGTTTGCTGCTGCTGTCTGTGAGCCGTCACTTTACCTCAGCTAATTCCAACTGCTGAATTTGGCATCTCTGCCATGTTTGTGCTTTTTTTTTTTCGGGATTATTTTATAAAATTATAAAATAATAATATACAAACCCGATTCCAAAAAAGTTGGGACACTGTACAAATTATGAATAAAAAAGGAATGCAATAATTTACAAATCTCATAAACTTATATTTTATTCACAATAGAATATAGATAACATATCAAATGTTGAAAGTGAGACATTTCCAAATGTTTGGAAAACTGGGACGCCATGTCATCCGGACTAAAGAGGACAAGGACAACCCAAGTTGTTATCAGCGCTCAGTTCAGAAGCCTGCATCTCTGATGGTGTGGGGTTGCATGAATGCATGTGGCATGGGCAGCTTACACATCTGGAAAAGCACCATCAATGCTGAAAGGTATATCCAAGTTCTAGAACAACATATGCTCCCATCCAGACGTCGTCTCTTTCAGGGAAGACCTTGCAATTTCCAACATGACAATGCCAGACCACATGCTGCATCAATTACAACATCATGGCTGCATAGAAGGAGGATCCGGGTACTGAAATGGTCAGCCTGCAGTCCAGATCTTTCACCCATAGAAAACATTTGGTGCATCATAAAGAGGAAGAAGACCTAAGACAGTTGAGCAACTAGAAGCCTGTATTAGACAAGAATGGGACAACATTCCTATTCCTAAACTTGAGCAACTTGTCTCCTCAGTACCCAGACGTTTGCAGACTGTTATAAAAAGAAGAGGGGATGCCACACAGTGGTAAACATGGCCTTGTCCCAACTCTTTTGAGATTGTGTTTGTAACGTAGTTCGTAAACGGGAAGAAAGAGGCGGGAACCGGCGAATATTCAATCAAAACTTTAATACCAAAATAAAACAAAGAACAAAACGAAAGTAATGCCGGCAGACCCTCGCGGACGTCTGCCGGCCACACAAACATAATAAAACATAACATAAAGTCCAGGCCTGGTCCTCTCTCGTACGTCACGGTCGTCGCTCCTCCTTTTATGCTCCCGGAGCTCCTCCGTGAGAGACTCAAGGCCGGTGCGCTTCCCAGGTGATGCTCGTTATCACTTGCGTCACCGGCCTCGCGCTGTTCCCTCACGGCTCTCGCCCACCCTGGTCGCCACAGTGTTGATGCCATGAAATTTAAAATCAACTTATTTTTCCCTTAAAATGATACATTTTCTCAGTTTAAACATTTGATGTGTCATCTATGTTGTATTCTGAATAAAATATTGAAATTTGAAACTTCCACATCATTTCATTCTGTTTTTATTCACAATTTGTACAGTGTCCCAACTTTTTTGGAATCGGGTTTTTATACAATTATAAAATAATATAGCTTACTGCGTTAATGGTCAAGACTCGAGATAGATGTGTGTCTGTGTACATGTGCACGCATGCAGAAGATAAACAGAACACACGTTTTTGGATCGTGGGATTGGCTAAAATTTTTGTTCCTGAGATTTACTGCAATGACAATGGCGGCAGAATATAAAACGACAAAACTGCTTACTGCTGCATTTTGAAAAATTATACTTTGGACGTGGGCTCATTTGTTTGTGAGATATATATGAGAATATACAGGTTTACAACATAAACACTGCTCAGGTTGCATAATTTCTTGAAGAACGATGATGAAGAGCAGATCATTCAGAAGAAATGTGATGCAAACAATAATAATATTATGTTTATAATATGGATAATATATCAATATTTCATGGATTTAATGCTTTTGTGGACAAAAAGTACTGTTTTTTGTTTTTCAAAGGACACTCATGGACATTTTACCCAAGTAGATCTCGTGGTTGCTATTTCATTATAAAGGTACGAAGTCCCATTTGATTTTTCATGTTATTTGCACACCCGACACAAACTACAATTACTGGTGTTGGAGCATCTATATTGTGAAAAAGACATCGTAGATTGACAGTAAACATTTAGAACTTTGAAATGATATAACCTGTTATCTTTATTAATATTTTAGATAGTATCTAAGATGGATAGATAGCTCCTTTGCCTGCTAACATGATCACGTCAAGCTAGGCGGGCGTGGTTTCAGCACCCAGGCACCTCAGTTCCAACCACTTCCTGCCTCTTTGCCCATTTTCAGTTATCCGGGAGTGACATGCGGTGACGCTGCTAAGATGCAGCCGCCTCATTTTTGCTTCAAAAATGCTCTTCAGAAATCAACTGGTGACATCACGGACACTATGCCCATATTTTTTTTTTTACAGTCTATGGCCTGTGCACATAGACATTCTTTTACAGAGCACTCGCGCCAAACGCAAATGCCTATAGACTAAACACGTAATACACGTTAATGTCACAATTTTCACAGATCTGCGTTTTTGTTGTTGCACTTTAAAACCGTTTTCAAAAGTTTGAGTTTTCAGACCCCCAAAACGCCATTGTCGTGTCTGTTTTCTATTTTTAGTTGAAAACAGTGTCGTGTAAACAGCCCCTTTGACACCCCTGTTTATGGCATTGCTGCAAATAATAACCCTTTTTGGATCTCTTTATTTTTAAGAGTGTAAGATGCAAATATGTTCCCCTTAAGAACAGTGCGAATTTATTGCTAAATTGTAACATAAGAGTTTAGCGTGTAGGCTAGAGGATGATGATGGTGATGTTGCATCCTCCATTTTATTAAGGGAAATAAATAACACTTGCATATTAAGTTGTTATAGCACAATTTTGAAAATCATGTCCCACTATTGCTTTTTACGTAAGTAAAAAGAGATAGTGAGAGATTAAGTTCTCATGATCTCACCTGGTTTCATCACTCTGTGAATCGCTCTCGCTCCTGCTTTCAGATCCGGCCAGAAGTAATAACAGTTACAGTGAAACACCTTGTCAACAGTGTTTTCCTCTATCGGCATGGCCACCAAATCACTGCAATACAACACAGCCTTTCCTCTGGAGATCTGCTCCTTCATGCGCTCACTGGCCATCTGATGCATGTATTTTGAGTAGTCTACACC
This sequence comes from Megalobrama amblycephala, assembly GCF_018812025.1. Classification (NCBI taxonomy): domain Eukaryota; kingdom Metazoa; phylum Chordata; class Actinopteri; order Cypriniformes; family Xenocyprididae; genus Megalobrama; species Megalobrama amblycephala. The sequence goes on from NC_063067.1 coordinate 25,356,355, forward strand.
GATCAGTTTCCCTCTCGGGCCCGTGAGGAGCTGCGAGGCCGCCTGCAGACCGAGGCCCGGCCCGTGACCCAGCTCCAGCACAGTGTCGTTGGGTTGTATGTTGCTCAATTTCACTGCATTTTCCTCCAAAATCGGATTGTGCCATTTAAAGAACTTGCTTACCAACCATCCAGTTAAAGAATACGTAGGGTGACCCAGCTGTTTGCCCACTTTGTCAGACAGCATTTCTATACAAACAAATCAAAAGTATTTATTTTACACACAAACATTGTTATGTCCAAAGCAGAATTTAATGCAATTCAAAATTATTTCAAATGTAGTTTCAATTCATCCATATATATATATATACAACTGTTTTCAACATTGATAATAATAATGAATGTTTCTTGAGCATCAAATCATCATATTAGATTGATTTCTGAAGGATCATGTGACACTGAAGACTGAAGTAATGATGCTGAAAATTCAGCTTTGATCACAGGAATAAATTACACTTTACTGTATATTGACATAGAAAACAGCTGTTTTAAATTGGAATACTATTTCACAATATTACTGTTTTTGTTTGTATTTTACAAGTAGTGTAAATATTGTATATATATATATATATATATATATATACACAATATATAGTGTATATATATATACACTATATATATACATATATATATATATATATATATATATATACACACGATAGTGTGTATATATATATATACACATACATACACACACACCGATCAGGCATAACATTATGACCACCACCTTCCTAATATTGTGCTGGTCCCCCTTTTGCTGTCAAAGCAGCCCTGACCTGTCAAGGCATGGACTCCACTAGACCCCTGAAGGTGTGCTGTGGTATCTGGCACCAAGATGTTAGCAGCAGATCCTTTAAGTCCTGTAAGTTGCGATGTGGGGCCTCCATGGATCGGATTTGTTTGTTCAGCACATCCCACAGATGCTCGATTGGATTGAGATCTGGGGAATTTGGAGGCCAAGTCAACACCTCAAACTCGTTGTGCTCCTCAAACCATTCCTGACCCATTTTTGCTTTGTGGCAGGGTGCATTATCCTGCTGAAAGAGGCCACAGCCACCAGGGAATACCGTTTCCATGAAAGGGTGTATATGGTCTGCAACAATGCTTAGGTAGGTAGTATGTGTCAAAGTAACATCCACATGGATGGCAGGACCCAAGGTTTCCCAGCAGAACATTGCACAAAGCATCACACTGCCTTCGTCGACTTGCCTTCTTCCCATAGTGCATCCTGGTGCCGTGTGTTCCCCAGGTAAGTGAAGCACACGCACCCAGCCAGCCACGTGATGTAAAAGAAAACGTCATTCATCAGACCAGGCCACCTTCTTACATTGCTCTGTGGTCCATTTCTGATGCTCACATGCCCACTGTTGGCGCTTTCAGTGGTGGACAGGGGTCAGCATGGGCACCCTGACTGGTCTGCGGCTATGTGAAGCACTGTGTATTCTGACACCTTTCTACCAGAACCAGCAATCTGAGCTACAGTAGCTCATCTGTTGGATCGGACCACACGGGCCAACCTTCGCTCCACATGTGCATCAATGAGCCTTGGCCGCCAATGACCCTGTCGCCGGTTCACTACTGTTCCTTCCTTGAACCACTTTTGATAGATACTGACCACTGCAGACCGGGATCACCCCACAAGAGCAGATACTCTGACCCAGTCGTCTAGCCATCACAATTTGGCCCTTGTCAAACTCGCTCAAATCCTTACGCTTGCCCATTTTTCCTGCTTCTAACACATCAACTTTAAAGACAAAATGGTCATTTGCTGCCTAATATATCCCACCCACTAACAGGTGCCGTGATGAAGAAATAATCAATGGTCACAATGCTACGCCTGATGAGTGTATATATGTATACACACACATATATATTCTGATAAATTATTAAGTTATATGCTTTAACAGGGACACAAGATGTCTTAAATAATGTTCACAGTATCCATAAAGTAGAATCACAAGTATAAAAACTGTTGTTCTTTTGTCCTTTTGTCCCCAGCAGGGTGGACATTTTTGATCTACCATTTCTTTGATTTTGTTTAAGAAATGGTTACATTTATTTACCCGAGCTTGATCAAAATTATTTTTCAAATGTTTTAAATCACAGTACCATGATTACACACACACCCCAAACAAATCTTTTAAAAACTGAGTTTGATTTTCTAAATTTTATGAGGTCCAAATTCCACGCTACGTGCTGGACTATGAAATGAGAAGGCAATGTCCATTCTCTGCGTTCTAGTCTAATGTAAACTCACACAGGTACAGACAAACTTATGTTTAAGTAGTTTCAGGGTTAAAAGCTTTAGCGCGGTAAAATAACATTTAGTTGCGATATTCACTTTCCCTTGGCCGTGCTCTCTGTTAGCAAAAGTCTGTCTTTTATGACAAGCACAATTACGTATTCGATTTTATAAGTATACTACAAATATAGTTAACATAACATTTAATCAAAAACTGTCAACATGTGTTAATATAACAGAAGTATGTCTGCTGCTCCGACGCGCTTTACTTGCCTGCAGTAAATAAGGGACCGTGCTATTCCAATGACGACGCCACCGTCTGAGCGTCACGACCTGTCACTCACATGAGATCGACCAATAGAGGGTATGCAGGTGACATCACCGTCGACCGTTACGACTGCGTCACGCCCGCTAAGTGGCAAAAGACTCAGCGGCTATGGAAAGCCGTTTTAACATTTAAAAGTTAAGTTTGACTATCCGGAATTAACGTTGTAGATATCACCAACATCTTTCTGACTAGTCATAATTACATTTTGGATAGTTGGAATTGTCATTCGAGATATCTGTAACGTAATTGTGACTAGTCGAAACGACAGATAGAGATATCTGTAATGCAGTTTTGACTACGCAAAACTGAATTACAGATATCTGCAATGACGTCATTGAAAACGACATTCAACTCGTCACACATCTTAAATGACAATTGCAGATATCCGTAATTCAGTTTTGCCTAGGCAGAATGAAGGTTAAAGATATCTCAAACGTCATTATGACTAGTGACGGCATGGTGCCAATCAGTGCTAATTACGAGTTAACAGGTGCGATTTGAATGATTAGAACAACAACACGCTCAGCTCCCGCCTAAAAGTGCCGGCCTAATTTGCATAAAGATATCTGCAATGTCATTTCGCCTAGTCAAAACTCTAATTCGAGATATCTGCGATTACATTTTGACTAGGCGGAATGAAAGTTACAGATATCTCAAATTTCAGATATCTCTAATCAAAATTCATTTCAAGATATCCATAACTTGATAATAGATAATTAAATTATGACTATCCCTAACTCCAGTTTGAGATATCTACAACGCCATTTTGACTAGTCATAATTCCGGTTACAGATATCTACAACGTAATTTCGCCTAGTCAAAACTTAATTTGAGATATCTGAAAAGGAACATGTAGATATCTTGAATTGAGTTGAATTGAATCTTGAACTGGAGTTGTGACTAGTCAGAATCAAATTGTAGATATCTCAAACTGGAATTACAGATATCTACAATTCAGTTACAGATATCCATAATTCGCATAGTGGATATCTACAACTGAATTGTAGATATCTGTAATGATAAACCCCATACAAATGAATTGCAAAAGTGATGTCATTTGTCCTAGGAAGAATGTCTTTGTGGATATCTGAAATGACAATTATGGATAGGAAGAACGTAGTTGCGGATATCCGAAATGTTCTTTTTGACGAGGCAAAACTGAAATACAGATATCCGCAACACATATCCAGTCTAGCTGTTAAATGTTAAAACAGCTTGCCATAAACGGCAGCATTTGTTTTCAGCGTGAATGTCGCGAAAAACACCCAACACAGAAAAGAGCAATTGTGATTGAATGTACAAATAGCTTTGACACAAAACCTGAGGTATATATACTGCTGAAAGCTATAGAAAAAAGAAGCAAATGGATTGCTGCAATTCCCAGAAACAACTGGACTCCAGCAGAGAAACATGTTATCATTTTGTGTCAAATTGTTGGATTTTGAGGTAAAATCATACCGTATATATAATATAATTTTCCGTCTTATATCCTGCATAATTGTGTGTTTTAAACACTGACAAAAACTATATCATAAAACCATATATGTTTTAGGGCTGGACAATATATATAACATTGATATAAGTGATTACGCGGACTTAAACCTACCGATATTGTAGTTATATAAAATATTCACAGGCAGATTTTCTTTATGTATTTCCCCGGCGTGGAAATCAGGCACATTTAAATGTCAGGAAACACGACTCCTGGTTGCATGTCAATATCCATGGATTAGGTTTATTTGACAAGTTGTAAGAAACACTTTCGTGTCCAACCTTTAGTGTAATCGTTTGTTTTACTCGCGTTTTCGCAGTTATTAAATCCAGTCACGCAGCAGGTTCTTTTGCCACTCAGTCCCAAGAAGTCCTCGCTGCAGCCTGTAGCGCGATGACGTAGCTGGATCAGATCCAATACGTACTGGACGTTGTCACGCGCATGCGCGGTGGTGTTTTGCCGACATCATAGACGCATGCGCAGTACCGATCTCTGGATTATAATGCGCAAGCGCTGGTCTTGAGTGACACGCATGCTCAATATTGTATTGAGATGATGTTCTAACCTCTGTAGTACTGATGAATTTTAATAAGTAATTTTTGATGAATAAGTAATTATTTACATAAATGTGATGCTTAAGTCATCCTAACTTCTCTACACACATGCAAAATATGACACATTTAAATCACACGATTTTAGAGTTTTTAAACCTAAATTTGATAGATTAATAGCATAATGTCACCTTAAGTATTTTTATTTAATGTGTGTATATAGAACATTTTAAAATAAAGCCATTTTATTTTATTCAGGTCATATTTGCTGTTGAGTGGAACCAAAAATGAGTCAAATAATTGTCTCTGTAATTTTAATCCTAAAAAGGTACAATACAATAAAGTCTGTATACAACTTATAATACCAGTACACATTCAAGGGAAAATGCAAAACTTTAACAGCACCAAGAAAAAAAATATTGTCAGATGTCAAAATAAAAAAAAGTGCTTAATGATATTTTGTCTGGTTTTCAACAGTGATCTGTACATAAGATTCCTCTTAATTTGCTGTTCAGTGTCTGCAAGACATGCAAGTACATTTATTAAACAAAAAAAAACAAACAAAAAAAAAACAAAAACATGAATTCAATTTAAATTGAATATACCAGTGGTTCTCAAACCTGTCCTGGGGACCCCCCACCACTGCACATTTTGCATGTCACCCTCATCTAACACACCTGATTCAAGTCATCAGCTAATTAGTAGAGACTGCAAGAGTTGAATTGGGTGTGTTAGATGAGGGAGACATGCAAAATGTGCAGTGGTGGGGGGTCCCCAGGACAGGTTTGAGAACCACTGGAATATACAAACTGATCACAGCAGTCAGATCAACAGTTGTCACTCAAGTGACCATTTATTAACTTTGTTAATAGTTGTCCTTGGGGCTATAGTGATTGCCGTCACAGATGAAGCAGTCTGCTGAGCAGTAACCTTCAAACTCTTTGGTCGAGTAAAATGCACAAAGGATTCCTTTCCTTCCATCTCCAATATAGCCTGGCGGGAAGTCTTTAAATAAGTCCCCACAACAAAGGCAACTGGTCAGTTTATATGGCACTCGATACATCTCCTTGTAGTCACTGGAATATGCACTCCAGTTGACAATGCCTATTGTAAGAAAGAGATTTAAAGTAATAAAAATTTCTGAGAAACGCTTAAAATGCATTTGCAGCTTAAACTTAATGTGTAGAACTATCTACTGGTAAAAATATAAAAATAATAAAATTAAATAACTTACTGTCAAGCCAGGCAAAATGAGCCTCTTTTCTTAATGATGCCTCACAAACAACATCATGGAAAAGCCAGCACATCAGAGACAGTCTGAAGAAAGCCACATCTCCATCTTCTTTGACCACATTCATGAGGATATGTCTCAGGATCTCAGGTGGCATCTGCTGGAAAAAAATTATTCAATATTAAAATAAGAGTCGAATAATAGCATACATTTAACATGTTAAAAATAAAAGAATTTGAAATAGGGATAACTCCCACCTTACTTATGTAATCAGCTTCCATTTCCAATTCTCCTAAAGAAAGAAATTATATTCACACCAATACATCAATCATGAAATATTTATGGAAAATGGATCTTGAACATTTTATCAACAGTTGTCACAAACCTATTTTAGTTAAAGTTATACCTGTCTTCATTTCTTTGAGCCTTTTTCTGAGTAGCTTTCTTTCAGCATCTGATCTTAAATTATATATTTAAAAAAAGGTTTTGCCTAGAAAGCATTTACTCAACACAGGAAAAAAAAAATTCACCATAAAACACCAAATACTGTGCAAATTAACATTATTAGAGAGAGGATAAAAAAAAAAACTGCTACTTCTGCTCCTCCATCACCTACTGCTAATAAATATGTTTTATTTATTGGAAGTACTTGCAAATAGGCTTACTTCACAGGATAATTTGTTAGCAGGAGCAAGCACCACCATCTCCTTACTGCAGCCATGTCAGACTGGAAAATATGCTTAATGTAAATCACTATCACCCTTTAAGAATAAACTTTTCCCCAAATCATTAGTTTTGATAGCTCACCTCAGCAAAATCAAAGACACCTCCTATTACAACATAGAGTGCGTACTGTAAAATTAATATCAAGTTACATCAAAACAGACATAAACAATAGTAATGAACTTTAATTAAATGGTTTTGTTTGATAGTATCAATATCTTAAGTTTGTTGGATATTGATTTTGCTCATAAACTAAAAAATAAATTAACAAAGACCGCAATCTGACAAAGCTATCAAGGAAAATAAACAGTTCTTATTGTTAACAAATAATTCTTCCATCAACACAAACCCTCCACAGTTATTTGAACAATCATGCCTTGGAGCACTGTTGAGTTAAATTGAAATAAACATATTATAATTATTCAAAAATGCAATCAAAAACAATGGGGTTGAATATCTAAAATGGAATTTAGTGATGGCAACAAGAAAACTGCTTACGTTGAGATCATCACGTCCATACTCTTTCCACGGCCCAGGATGTAGTTGCTGTGCAAGTATTCTACAAAGCATTTAAACAACAACAACAATTAAAACAAAAATGTACTAAATAATAATAATGAAATAATAATAAACAAACAAACTGGGGTGGAACAACCCCAACCAAATTCTTGGCTCATTTATCACTGTTTAAACAATTTTATCTTTGAACTATAAAAACGAATTATCATCCAAAGGTTTGATGACCAGGAAGGCAGTAAGATAAAGTCACATTCTGCTATATGGTCCTAATACAGACAACAAACATTTTTAAATGCCACCCAAAATGACCCTAGTTAACTTCTATTAAAGGTGCCCTAGAATCAAAAATTGAATTTACCTTGGCATAGTTGAATAACAAGAGTTCAGTACATGGAAAAGACATACATTGAGTTTCAAACTCCATTGCTTCCTCCTTCTTATGTAAATCTCAATTGTTTAAAAGACCTGCAAAGAACAGGCGAATCTCAACATAACACTGACTGTTACCTAACAGTCGGGATCATTAATATGTACGCCCCCAATATTTGCATATGCCAGCCCATGTTCAAGGCATTACACAAGCCAGTATTAATGACTGGAGCAGCACAGCTGAATCATCAGACTAGGTAAGCAAGCAAGGACAACAGCGAAAAATGGCAAATGGAGCAATAATAACTGACATGATCCATGATAACATGATATTTTTAGTGATATTTGTAAATTGTCTTTCTAAATGTTTCGTTAGCATGTTGCTAATGTACTGTTAAATGTGATTAAAGTTACCATTGTTTATTACTGTATTCACAGAGACAAGAGCCATCACTATTTTCATTTTTAAACACTTGCAGTCTGTATAATTCATAAACACAACTTCATTCTTTATAAATCTCTCCAACAGTGTAGCATTAGCCCGTTAGCCACGGAGCACTATCAAACTCATTCAGAATCAAATGTAAACATCCAAATAAATACTATACTCACATGATCCGAAGCATGCATGCAGCATGCATGACGAACATTTTGTAAAGATCCATTTTGAGGGTTATATTAGCTGTGCGAATGTTTAAAAATGTCATAGTCATTACGGGTAAGTTAGTTGAAGGGTCTGCACACAATGGTGGCAACCATGTCACTGTCACATATGAGCTAAAACAATGAACCTTTATGTTCTGTTAGATACCATTTAAAATTACAGTTAATAAAGGATCACTTATGCACAGTTTCTCACTCCAAAAAAAAAAAAAAAAGGTTCCTCACAAAAGACAGGAAAAATATTACCTTTAAGTCAGCAATATCTCTGACAATTGAAAGGCAGGTATTCAAAATCTGTAATAATTTGAGAGAAACCAAATTTAATATTCGCTCATCACAAAACAAAAGCATGATTGTGCATGTGATAATACTCACAGTCCCTTCAACATCATTTGGATGTCCCAAGGTAATAAAATCTGATCTGTCCAGAATTGTTACTCCTACTTGAGCCAAAAATTGTTGTTGTGATTCCTTTTCATTTAAAGCATTTTTTATCAAGAAAAACAAAAACAATTGTATGTATGTTACATATACATATATACACTTTGCATAAAAATGCAAAATAATTCAACATAATTCATTTGGTCACTGCTTTGTGGATGCATCCAGCATGCCCTGTTTGCTCTGTTTCAGCGACTGCGATAGTGAAACTCAGTTCTCCTTGTGGTGAAGTGCCATGGAGTTTCATCGTTGCATTCCACCGTGTTCTCGCTTCATTGCGAGCAATGACCCACACAGTAAGTGTGTTAAATGTTTGGGTTTTTCGTACGCGCGTGAGGCTGTTCATGGCGCTTCTGCTTGTAAATTCTGTGAAAATCTCCTTCTCAAAACTCTCCGTTCTAGGCTCGCGGTTTTTGAGAAGGAGTCATCCGTTTTTCTCCGTTGCGCTCCCGAAGCCGCCGCAGTCTTCGAGGGCAGGCCGGCGTGTGGAGTGTGGACGGGAGAGTTCCTCTCTTGGCACATAAACAGCTTGGAGCTCAGGGCTGTATATCCCTGGCCCTGCTGCACTTTCTCCCCTTTCTCAGGGGATGCCACATCATTGTCAGGACGGACAACATGGCGGTGGTATCTCATATAAATCGTCAAGGGGGCTCATGATCACGCACCCTGGACAGGCATGCGCGTCGTCTCCTCCTTTGGGCTCAGAACAAACTCCTCTCCCTGAGAGCGGTTCATGTACCCGGGACCCTGAACCTCATGGCAGATTTTCTGTCGAGGCAGAAACTCAGATTGGGAGAATGGATGCTAAACCCTCAAACAGTAGCCCAGATTTGGGAAGTGTTTGGCAGAGCGGAAGTGGACCTCTTTGCGTTGCAGGAGTCATCTCAGTGCCCGCTTTGGTTCTCCCTGAGCTCACCAGCGCCTCTGGGCATAGATGTGTTCGCTCACCCATGGCCGAGATTGAAACTCTATGCGTTCCCGCCTGTCAAGCTGATCCCGGCTGTTCTGTGCAGGGTGAGGGAGAGCAGGATCCGTCTCCTACTTGTAGCCCCATTCTGGCCATCCCAGGCATGGTTCTCAGAGCTGACTCTTCTTCTGGACTCCCCTCCATGGGAGATCCCGATCAGACAAGACCTGCTGTCTCAGCTTCAGGGCAAGATATGGCATCCTTGTCCGGAGATTTGGAAGCTGTGAGTATGGCCCATCAAAGGCCGTCAGCTTTAATCTCTAGTCTTCCTGCTGACATCCAGGAGACCATCGTGAGTGCGAGAGCTTTTTCCACAAGAAGGCTGTATTCCTCCAAGTGGAGGGTTTTTGAGTCTTGGTGTTCAGCTCATGATGTGGATCCACTCAACTGCCCTGTGGGTTCAGTGCTGGAGTTCCTACAAGAAAAACTTGCTGCAGGGGCAGCTGAAACTACTCTGAAGGTGATGATACACGGGGCAATTTTTTGAGCAATGTTGCCGTCAACGGGCAACCTGATGAGACACAGGGCAACTAATTAGGGCAACAGACAGTTGGCAGCAACTAATCAGAAATGAGCAAATCTATTGCCAACTCAATAAATACTTTATTATAAACACTTGTTAGGCACTTTATTTCAACTTTTCAAATATTTTCTTCATTTTTATTAAAAATAAATGCCTTTCCGATCTGATTTGTGACAGGAAAAGGGAGAAGAACGAGTTCGGCAAAAGGCGGATTCGAACCCGCGTCGATCGCATCAAAAGTTATTTCTATGTCAAACGCCCTACAGCCTACGCTACTAGAGACGTTAAAAAAATCCCGTCTTTTTAGTATTTAACAGAAATCATTCAATAGCTTCATTACAGCATACACACATTACTTTCGGACAGTTGTTGGTATTTTAAGCAATATATGAGGTAAATTCCCTGTTTTGGGTTTACGCATGACAACTTACTAGCGTAAAAAGATAAAAGTTCACACTCCTTTTCTCCGCTCCACTGCCGCTGAGAGGCCGCCATCTTGTTTGAATTTTTTCTGAAATCTCCGAACCGGTCACGTGATCGGCTGCTAACATTCTGATTGGAGGATCTCAATAAATTGCCCACGACCGATCTAACGTATCCAGATATAAATTTGTTGCTCATTCTCAGTGGGAAAGTGCCCAAGCAACGTTGCTCGGCAACATTGCCCGGCAACATTGCTCAAAAAGTTGCCCCGTGTATCATCACCTTGAGAGTTTATATCACAACCGTTGCTGCTTGAAGGGAGTCAGATGAAATTCCCCTGGTCAAACATAGGTTGGTCTCGGCATTTATGCGTGGGGTTCAGCGCCTGAAGCCAGCACGCCCCCCTAGAATTCCCTCTTGGGATCTGTCAGTCGTCCTGAAGGGCTTAATGGAGGCTCCTTTTGAGCCCTTGGAGTCAGCTCCAGAACGAATTCTCACTCATAAGGTTGCTCTTTTGTTGGCTCTAACTTCTTTAAAGCTAGTGGGGGATTTGCAAACTCTCTCTGTTAGCAAGGCGTGTATGGACTTTGCCCCTGGTCTAGTTAAGGTAACCTTAAGTCCCAGGCCAGGATATGTGTCCAAAGTCCTGTCTACACCATTTCACTCTCAAGTTATCACCCTTCACTCATTTCATCCTCCTCCCTTCGCCTCTGACGAGGATGAAAAACTTCACTTGCTCTGCCCTGTCTGAGCTCTGAAGTCTTACGTAGATCGCTGTAGCGGTTGGAGAAGAACGAACCAGCTTTTTGTATGTTTTGGTGCTGGCTGCCACGGGCTTGCCGCATCAAAGCAGAGAATTTCTCACTGGGTTACGGAGGCTATTTCGCTGGCATATGAGGTGCGTGGTCTGTCTTCCCCTCTCAGCGTTCGGGCACATTCCACCAGAAGTGTGGCTTCCTCTCAAGCTCTTTTTAGAGGGGTCCTCCTGGAGGACATTTGTGTAGCGGCAGGATGGTCCTCCCTGCACACGTTTGTTAAATTTTATAGTTTGGATCTCGATATGGCTCCGGGTTCCCAGGTTCTGTTTGTTTGAACTGGCCATGGTTGCTATCTGGTTTTTCATTGTGCCAGATACGGCAGTGCTTTAGCTTGGTGTGTTTGGTATATCGTTCCCATTGCATCATAGCTACGCAGCGTCAAGTAAACCTTTGAAAGAGAACGTTTTGGGTTACTGTTCTCTGAATAGGGAACGAGATGCTGCGTCCGCTGCCAAGCTCCTCGCGCTGCCAGCAAGTGGCTTTTTCGGCAGAGAAATCTGAGGAGCAGATGGTGTATTCATCAGTATAGGATGGCGACGTAAGAGCGTCGGGGCAGTGCCCGCGCCATCAGCCAATGAGTTGGCGTGATTCTATACGGGCTTCAGACAATCGGCACACCTAGAGGGCGTTCCCATTGCGTCATAGCTACGCAGCGTTTCGTTCCCTATTCAGAGAACATAGGTTACGCCAGTAACCCGAGACGATTTAATAGGGGAAACTGCGAAAACGCGAGTAAAACTAAGAAATTACACTTAAGGTTGGAATTGAATGTGTTCCTTACAACTTGTCAAATAAACCTAATCCATGGATATTGACATGCAGGAGTCGTGTTTCCTGACATTTATATGTGCCTTATTTCGACGGCGGGGATATACATAAAGCAAATCTTCCTGTGAATATTTTATATAACTACAATATAGGTAGGTTTAAATCCACATAATCACTTATCAATGTTATATCGTCATATTGTTCAGCCCTAAAACATATATAGTTTTATAGTATAGTTTTTGTCAGTGTTGTTTATTTAAAAACACCCAATTATGCAGAATATAAGATGGAAAATATTTAATTGATGAGTTGTCAACATAATATATAACAGTACAATATATGGTATGATTTTACCTCAAAATCCAACAATTTGATACAAAATGATAACTGCAAAACATGTTTCTCTGCCTGCATGGTCCAGCTCTTTCTGTGAATTGCAGTGATCCATTTGCTTCTTTTTTTCTGTAGCTTTTGGTAGTCTTTAAATATATACCTCAGGTTTTGTGTCAAAGCTATTTGTACAGTCAATCACAAAGCTCTTTCCCGTTTTGGATGTGTTTTGTGTGTTTTTCGCGTCATTCACGCTAAAAACCAATTCACCGGCTCAGTCTTTTGCCACTTTGCGGGCGTGACCGCAGTCATAACGGTCGACGGTGACGTCACGTGCATACCCTCTATACACAAATCCGCCGCGAACTCTATGGGCGCCGCCATCTTGCCTGCCGCCATTACTGCGTGCCTGCGAAGTGTGACGGTGTGACACTTGCCGGTGCCCTCTAATGACATTTAAATTAAAGTTCATCCTGCTCATTAAAGAAAATCTCTGGTGAAAGGGAACATTGGTAGATGATGTCAGGCAGTGGCCAAAACTTACCGATAAAGGTAATTTATTGACAACATAATGTAATAATGTAAAAATGTAATGTAATGTAATTAAGAAGTGTATTAATTGATGACAACAATAAAACCGAACGCTGTCATTACTAGCTGTGTTGCTAATATGTTCACAAGCTTAAGTTTCAAATAATTATTAGGCCATCCTTAAAAATATTCTTGTTTGCCATAACCCGATTTCAATTTAGGACCGACCCAATTAATTATTTTTTCCCCTTTTAGTCCGACCGACTTGCCGATTGTAATTGCGTTAAGACCCACGGATTTTTTTTTACTCTTCAAACAGCTAATACAAATGCAATAAAATGTGAGACACACGCAATTGACGCTTTTCACACGCTCTCACGCCACACATCCATTTTCTCACGCACAGAAAAATCGCGAAGAGGACACAGAGACCGACAGACTAGACAGAGCAGGTTACTTATGATAGAAAAAAATCTCAGCTCTCAGATTCTGTCAATTTTATTACGAAATTCAAACAATAAATACCGTTTTGGTGCTTGTAAATGTGACATGCTAGAAATACAGATTAAAAAATATTACAACACCAAACGACGTATAATGTTATGTTCTTGTAAACATGTTTTTCAAAATGGATTTATGTATTCACACTTACCTTCGTCTGAGGTAAATCTCTCAGAAATGACCGAACGCTGTCAGCTAGCAGCCCCTCACACAGAACCTGTTTTGGCTGATATGTGTACTGTATTACATCTTTATTATATTTTTACTTATATCATTAAATAAAGTTGTTATTATAATAAAAAATGCATTATATTTAAATTGTTATTTTTAAATAATACTGCCAGCTGATAGGGCTCTCTGTATGTTTACAGCATTAAGTTAGGTGAGTTGTTTTTTTCTTGAGAAAAATTAATGCCTACCTTGTGTAGCCTAGTTAATATTTATCCAAATGAGTCAATATTAAATCAAATCACAATAATAATTAAATAATAATAATAATTGAATAAAAATAATAAAAAAAGTGTAACTTACCAGAAATTGTAGCCTACCATGTAAACATTGTAACGTCACTAAACCTAATAAAATTCAGCTTAGTTACTAAAATGTTTTGACAATCACAATACACTTAATGTGATGCAATAAAAAAAAGTTTTTTACATTTTTTACGACCTACCGACCATTTTTTATTTTTTTGGCTGTTAGGGCAAACCAAAATATTTTTAAGGATGGCCTTAGCCAGGACCAGTTGTAGCAATAAAATACATGTTCTTATAGGTATTCAAGATTATTTTATTAATCATCTGGCATGCGATGAGCCATCTCGGTTATGTGTTTCATCCACTTTTGACGCACATCTTGGTCCTCCGCTCGACCAGGAACTCTGTGCAATCCGTATGGCCGTAAACATGGGCAGTCAATGTGCAACAAAGCTTCGTGGATTACACAAACGGTTTTATTCCAGGCTTGTAGTTTTGTGCTGTTGTTAAAACAACCAGCCACACAACACGCTCTGCCCGGCATCACTGGACAGCATAGGTACTAAAAAACTATATAGCTAACATCTGCTACAGCCTACGGGACCAACACGCTACTTCTGCTACTTCCTTAGCAGCAAGGCACGCAGTAATGGCGGCGCTGCTTTACTTCCGTGTTTCGCCGGATTTGTCTATAGCAAACTATACACATCCAACCATCCAATCGATTTCCCATAGACAATATCAAGCCCCGCCCTACATTTTTTGTTACGTTTAAAAAAGCCATTTCACTAGGCAATACGTCACAACATGGAAGAAAAGTCTATCAACATTTTCATGTCGACTGAACAAGCATGTTATGCATTTTCAGAAATAATCCAGCAACAGCGCTATAAAGTTTTACCTAGCAACACTAATGTGCAACACTAATATTCTGAATGTTTATATCAACATACTCCTGTTCACATTTAAATCTCAAGTTTTTAAATGTTTACATTCTACAACAGATGCTATAATGTATTGAGGACTAATGAACAATTCAGAAGGATGCACATTTAGTGTAACTTTAAATAGGCTATACTTTTTACATCCACATTCAACAGTAAACAAGACAAAATAATCAAACCACAAAGATAATCAACTTAAAATCATTATGTATAAGTCATTTGTAAAATATAAACCTACTATATGCATACTTTCTTGGTATTCTCTAAATTCTCCTGCGCTTCTCTCTTTTTGCAGTTTTCATTGCAATTTTTATTCTCTGTAGAAGTCTTTTCTTTTATCTCCACACAACCCTTCAAACACAAGAGAGAACTGAAACAGAGTAAACAGAGTAAAGAATAAAAAAACAATGGCTCCTCCAAGTGGCTCATATGTGTAATGTCAGTGTATGAAACTCGACAGCCCTTTAAAGCAAAAATCGTACCTTGTTCTTCTGGATTGCATGTTCAGCCGTCCATTTCTTTGCCTTCTCTAGATACAGTGGTTTGTTGTATTTAAATTTTGAAGACTGGAAAGTATGTAAGACGCTCCATTAATTTCCAAGAGGAATGTGAGAGCAAAGAAAGTCAGAACACCTCATGAAGTCATGAAAGCAGCACAAAAACAAAGTCATTGTTTGAACAAACAGCTAATTCTCAACTTAAACCATTCGTTCAGTCAATGTTATGTCAGGCTGTTCAAACAAACAGATTTCAATTCCATAAGTTACACGCTTGACCTTTAAAATGGAGGGAACATACAGTAGTTTAAACTCACTATATCAGCCATGAGTGGGTTGTCAGGGTTCGGTTCGGCCATCAGTAACTGTTAAAATGACTAGAAGTGTCATACAAAAAAATATAAAAAATTATGTTTTGCAAAACATATATAATTTACACTAGATTTATATTAAAGGTTTTGGTTGAATTATTTGTTTAGTCTTTACCTTTGGTGGCAATTTCAGAGCATCAAAACAAATGCGTCCTGCATTGCAATGTTGGGGTGATAGATGGGTGTCAGGAAACGCATCTTCAGAGGCTCAAACGGTTACATTCAAACATGAGAAAAGTGTCTAAAACATGTCTAAAACATGTCTAAAAATCAATTTAATAAAACTGCACAATGATGCTAAGTTCAGTTAAACCTCTGGTAGATTTCAGTCATTTAAGACCGAAATTTTTTTTGTTTTGATTTTTAAAATTGTTTACGTAATCGGAATGGTAGGAAACTTGGTGACTATTTAACTTAATGTCTAAAAATATATCCAAATGCAGAACCTTATTAAAGTAAAAAATAATATGTTTGAAAACAAACACGGTTCTCAATATATATATGTGTGTGTGTGGTTTTATCTCTTCATCACGGCACCTGTTAGTGGGTGGGATATATTAGGCAGAAAGTGAACATTTTGTCCTCAAAGTTGATGTGTTAGAAGTAGGGATGCACCGATACCATTGTTGCTTGTCAGACTTTACGAACATGATCCTCATGTCACACTGTGGGATCTCAGTTGTCCTATATGTCAGACTGCACGACAGTCAAGACGCATTAAAAATGGACTTGCACTTGAAAACTTGTCCGGAGTTTTACATCATAAACCCACGCACATTCGGTGACAGTGAGCTGCATTACACGCGGGACTGAAATGATGGCTAACAAATAAATCTCTAGCGTTAATTTTGATCACGGCTTATCTTGAAAAACGAAGACAATTTGATGTTTGTTGTAGGAGAAGTCACACTGCAGGACTGTGCGCCAAATCTTCTGACACTGCCAGAATTTCGTCGGAGGTAAAATTTGATCACAGCTGTCGGTGAACATGTCAAAGTAGCGATCAAAGACTACAGATTTTTGCCTAGGATTATAGGAATCTTTTAGGATTCTCAAAATTTGTCTCAGACAACCAAATTATGGCCAAAATCATACAGTGTGCACCAGCTTTACATGGATGTCAGAAACAAAGAAAACATGTAAACTGTTCTTGGTGAAATTTTGCACTGTAAGAGCCCTAACTTTACAAAATTATGTTACTTGGTGCCATGAAAAAACTATGTTTTTAATAATTTTTTCAAAAACGTGCTAACCAAATGGTTGATTTGTCACTTTATGGTAAACGTAGAAAAGCTAAGCTAATGTTTTCAGATCATCCATTTCTGCAGTCAGAATTGACTATTTGCTGAGAAATATAAATTATTATCTATTCTTAGCTATTGTTATTTATTCATGAATATACTGAAATAATTTCTTAAGAATGTATTTTTTGCCACTTTTGGATATTTTTTGAAGTAAATATAATGAATTCATAGAATTAATGTGTGGAAATCATAATTATCAGAGGCAGTTACTTCTTAAATGACAAATGCTGGTGTACTAACATTACTAAAATTGTAAGAGATTATTTATTTATTTATTTGCTTGTTGTTGTTTTTTTTTTTACAATTACTAGATGGATGTCAACAGTTTCTATGGTACAAGAACTCTGCAGGCCCTTGTACCAGAAAACCCCCAAGACTCTGACCCAAGACCCCGTCCAAGAAGAGGTAGCTGGCAACAGTTGAGTCCCTGGATGAAGAAGATGTCCCTCAACAAGCACATCCTCTACAAAGCTTCCATGTAAGTCCAAGGAAAAGATGACTATCCTGTGTCCATCACTCATCCCTGATTACACTGAGCATATGGGTGGGATAGATCTTTCTGACATGCTGGTACACTTGTACAAGACCTCAGCCAAGTCAAGGAGATGTTACATTCCCCTCTTTGGATTCATCCTTGATCTGTCCATTGCAAACTTCTGGCTGGTCTACAAGAGGGACTGTGGAGGGGGGGTTCTCATGTTCAGGAAGCACTCGTGCTTGTTGTTGCACCATTTCACATGTAAGAGATGTTGCTGAAATGTTTTACAAACCCTAGTGTTTTATATTGTTTGAGGGATTTTTTCTAATGTTGGCTTACATTACACAGCATTGCTGGTTTACAAAGAAATGTTCATTTATCTAAAAAAAGAAAGAAAAAAAATCCTGTTACACTACCACACTTGACGGTGTGCTTCTTGAATCATAAAAGCCTAAAATGCCATTATGTTACTATCTTTTGCTATTGGTAACTAGCGACATAAGAAGATAAGAAATGCAAACAAAAAAAATTTCAAAAGCCTTTCAGTTGAATGAAGCAGTATGTAGAGAGAAATACATACTGCCATCTGTGGAAGTCTTGGTATGTTGGCAGGGGCCAAGATTTTCAGTAAGCTTGATGCAAACTCTGGATTTTAGCAAATTCCCTTAACTCGTCAGCTGATGGAATCAGACCTAGGGATGGTGAATCAGTTGGGCAAATTTATACCACAACTTGCTGAGAAAGATAGACCACTTAGAGATTTATTGTCAAAGAGAAATCACTGGGTCTGGGGATCAGAGCAGGACCAAGCTTTCAAGGAGTTAAAAGAAGAACTTGCATCTACTTCTGTGTTAGCAATGTATGATCTTGAAAAAGACATCAAAGTGTCTGCGGATGGTTCATCATTTGGATTGGGAGCTGTTCAATTGTAGAAATGGGAAAATGAGTGGAGACCTGTAGCATATGCCTCACGCTCTCTTTCTTTGGTGGAGCAGCGGTATGCTCAAGTCGAGAAGGAAGAGCTAAGTCTGACATGGGCATGTGAAAGCTTCAAAGATTTCCTTATTGGGAAAGAGTTCAAGATGGAAAAGGATCATAAACCCCTCACCAGCCTGCTGGGAACATAGTTGTTGGACTCCTTACCTCCTAGAATCCAAAGTTTCAGAATGAGACTGATGAGGTACAGTACTCCTATTCAGTGGAGCATGTTCCAGGGAAGAGTTTGTGGACTGCTGATGCTCTCTCATGCAAACCTGTAAAAACAGAGCTCAAATCTGATGATGCAGAGTTGCATTAGAGGACACAAATATTTATGTAGACACAGAGATACAGAGTTTTGAAACTTGTGTGTATTAACATTGGTAAGCTGTAAGATAAAAAAAACAGTACTCATAACTTGTAACGTTCATGCTAAAAAGGTTGTTGCAATATAGTAAGAAAGGGAAAAAAATATGTTTTTGGAAAAAGGAAGATGATATTCGTAATAATTTGGTAATAGGTGGATTGCGTAATGACAGGGGGAGGAGCTTCGGCTGTGTGGAGAGTGTGTTAGTATGATGGCAGCTATTGACAGATGTCATTTAACTAAGTTCCTGCAAGTGATAGACTCGCGCATGATTTTCTTGTTAGAAAATAAGACAGTGTCCACCGCCGAAAGCACCAACAGTGGGCACGTGAGCATCAGAACTGGACCACGGAGCAATGGAAGAGGGTGGCCTGGTCTGATAATTCACGTTTTCTTCTACATCACGTGGATGGCCAGGTGCGTGTGCGTCAATTTCCTTGGGAAACACATGGCACCAGGATGCACTATGGGAAGAAGGCAAGCCAGCAGAAGCAATGTGATGCTTTGGGCATTCGTTCTGCTGGGAAACCTTGGGTCCTGACACATACAACCTACCTAAGCATTGATGCAGACCATGTACACCCTTAATGAAAAACGGTATTCCCTGGTGGCTGTGGCCTCTTTCAGGATAATGCGCCCTGCCACAAAGCAAAAATATGAACCCTATATAATTCCGCAGACACCACTTAAGACAGCCAGCCATTGAGTAATGACAGTCTGCTAGGTATCTCATCACTCCGGTGAACAGGGAGGGGGCCAAAGCAAATTATAGTGTCTGACATTCATACTTGTGAGTTCACACACCACTTTAATATTAATATTAATGATCTTCGACTGGCTAAGGATTCTCAGTGGGTGCGTCACTGAGTGGAACGGAAAAGCGGTGTTTTGTCCCGCGACTATGCTGTCTCACAGTCACCCAGTTGCCCTGCTGCATGTGCTCTACAGCCAGAACCAAACAATATATGGGGTTCGCTAAAGCTAGTCGCATCCAAAACAGTATCTACAGCCCTTGCATTCTTACTATCCTCAATTAAAGTTTGGATGTGTTGTCTCTAATTCTGAAATCATCTCTGTCAGCCTTGACTATTTCCCTGCATTTAAGATGTGAATTCCTCGTTCGTTGACAGAGAAAGGAAGGCTCTTGATCTGCCGTCCTTTGGATGAGATGTTAAACCGAAGTCCTGACTCACTGTGGTCATTAAAAATGTCAGTAAAAAAACTTATTTTAGGACAACAAAAAAATGCTAAACCTGGACAAAAAGTGATTTTATTGTTATAATTGTGATTTAATAATATGTAGATATGACTCCAACTTATGGAAAGATGTCTTTCAGTTAGTCAAAAAGCATGCCAAATAGCATAGTAAATAGCAAATAAAAAGTGGAGCTCTGTAGCCATTTACTGGTGAAAGTGACATTTCTTTTTACTTTTAAAGGTCTATTTTTCCAACAGATGGAAAAAATCTTACACGAAACCATGTTATCTTCGATTAATGAAAATAAGAAATGTGGAGCTTTTTTTTTCTTTTTTTTTTTTACATGAAATTAAAGCTATTTTACATTAATGTTACTGTATTTTTTGTTTAAACCTATGTAAAAAATAAATAAATAATGAATTTATATAAAATTATTAAAACAATAAATAACGTGAGAAAAATTACATTTGTTTTTTAACATTTTATTCTGGGGTGTACATTCCAAGGGAACAGCTTACATGGGTGTTCTGGATCATTAATTTAATGATGATTACAATACCAATACATAGTAGCTTCTTTTAAAAAATAGTTGCCATAGTAACATTCCATGACAGTTAAATTCAGTTAATTGCATCAGTTAAAGTTAGTACAACACAGAAGAAACTTGAAGCAAGCCATTCATTTTGTGATCCTCTGTAGAAAGCATTGTCTGTAAGTTTTGTGATCAATTTGTATTCAATTTGTTAAATTTACTAGTTATAAAGCTGTGTAATGTGTAATGTTAGCCATTTTAAGAATTATATACAATGAATTCATATTAGTGTTATGTTGTTGGAGATAACGTAGTTGTTTTATTATGTTTACATCTCCTCTCTGTAGTTTCACTCTGTTTCAACATATTCATCGTGGTGTGAAATAAAGCAGCATTCTCCCACAAGCCTACGTGTTGGAAAGAGTTTACCTATCTGTCTAACTTTGGGAAGAGAGACGCCATTGTGAGGGCAGAATAATGGGTTAAATGAACATATGCCTACTTCAGTATGCTTATGCAGGCCATTCACACTGTGCTCTGATATTGGCCACATTCAAAATAGTGAACAGCCAAAGGAGAAGAAAAAAAAACAAACAGATCTTGTGTGTTACAATAGCAGTGTGAATGTAGCCCAAGTCTCAGTTTTCAAATTGTCAGTTTTATTACAAAATTCAAATAATGCCGTTTTGCCGCTCCTTAATACGGCATGACAATGTTTCAGAAAGCCATATTCAATGTCCACAGTTCGTTAGTCAGTGTAGAAAAAAAAAGAAAAAAACTCAAGAAAAGAGTATTTTGCTAACTATGCACTACAGGCCTACATATTATATTTTTACCTAACCTGTTGACTTCATTATTTAATGAATGTTTGAATAAAGTTGTCATGAAAAGAAGTTTTCATTAAAGCCACTGTTGTTTAAAGGTGCTACAGAGAATCTTTTCGTCGACTGAGAAACCAAAGACTGTTAGTGAGTTTTTGAAATGAGCGCATGCGTAAGAACAACCCCCTCCTTCACAGCTCATTTGGAGGGAACGCCTCCCAAAACTCATGCACGAGTATTGGAACATGAGTGTTTACCACCGGCATTCGCTGTGTCGTGTTAGTGGATTCATTATGTCGGACTCACCGCAGGTAACTCATAATCTGCAGTTGTTACTCCTGTCTCCTGACAAAAACATTGCATGCGGCACCTGTGGAGTGTGGAAAGTTACTGGAGCGCGCAGCCGCGCACGTCTTCTCACAATGTCATGGCAGTGATTGACAAGCCAGAGGGCCAATCCACGCACGTCTCTCACAAGGAACATAATGGCAGTGATTGACAAGCCAGAGGGCCAATCGCGTAAACGATTGGCTGATGTTTTTAAGGCCCTACCTCGTGCACAGATGATGTATATTAATATTATTCCTTTCAGTGCACCTAATAAATAGTCTTTTATCAGTTAGTAAGACAGTTTCAAGTAATATTGCAAAAATGTATAAAACAAAACATCCTCTGTAGCACCTTTAAATGTTTATATTTCAACAACAAACTGGAGTAGAATCAATCCTGTTAAAGTTTGGCAAGGCACATATCTTGGTTAGCACTTTATTTTAGTCATGTTCCGCATGTACATTGTGATGAAAATGTTTTATGTACTGGTCTCAGATTTGGTCAAAAGGGTATTTTCAACATGAAATGTACAGAAAATGCAGACTAAGGATGCTCAGGTCAAAGACCATGTAAACTTACCTAAAAAGTGCTAGAACTAACAGTAGAACTAACAGTCAAATGATTAGATCATTACAAACTAATCACCAGAACAAATCACAGTGAAGAAGACTTGAGTGACATTGATTTTTACTCAAGCTGTAAGATTTAAATGTGACCCTGGACCATAAAACCATCATAAGTCATAAGTGTCAATTTTTAAATTTATACATCATCTGAAAGCTGAATAAATAAGCTTTCCATTTATGGATGGTTTGTTAGAATAGGACAATATTTGGCCACTATTTGAAAATCTGGAATCTGGGGGTGCAAAAAAAAAAAAAAAAAAATCTAAATATTGAGAAAATCACCTTTAAAGTTACAACAAAAGTAACCGCTCAAGTGTTATTGAGGTAGTGAGGAATAGACGTACTAAAGCCACGTTTACTACTTTTACTTACTGGTATTCGGTGTGTTTCGACTGCAGGAACCAGGGTCTAAATGAAGTTCCAGGTAAAAAAAATTCACCCTCAGAAAGGCCCGATCCCAAATAACACCCTAAATCCTTACGGTCTTCCTCTGAGTCCACACTTGAATGACGTAATGCCACTTTGACTGCCGGGTAAAGTCCTCTGCGTAGCTTGCAGACTTGCAGGCTCAGCTGAAGTGCGCTCGGCAGCCATGGTAAGTCCACAAGACTGAAAGTGCGCCATTTGGGATTCAGCCAAGTACCTGCTTGTACTTTGGCATGTACTTTTTCAAAGTTCCGGGGTGGGACTGGGCACTAAACATTCTGATTGGTTGAGTTCACACAGCATTTTATTTCAACCATTTTTTAAAGTCTGTTGCGGTGTGTGCAGTAACAGTTGTTTGCTATTCGAATCAACAATGGAGTTTAAAAAATACGACCGATGGACTTGACGATGAGGTTCAGGCTTTATTAAGCTTATATGCGGAGGGACGAAATCCAGCGGGAACTGGAAAGTCGTGTGCAGTCCTACGTCAACGGACTATCTTCATGGTACTTTAGACAAAGAATATACACTAACAAGAAGCGACACTCAATAGAACGTTCCATTGCAACACCGGCGCCCAGCAGCAGCCCTGCATTTCCGCCATTTTGTGGTGAAAGCGAGTCGGCAGTCCACTAGTTTCTATGGCAATATCAGCTGTTTTGTTAAAAAAAAAAAAAAAAAGTACATTAAAGCTGAAATCCAACCTGAATGAGGACAACACAGAACAAAATACTACACTAGTTATTCACTAGTGATCATCAAATACTTTTAACAGTTTATTTTACAGACTTTGTGTTTAAGTCTTCCACTTTTTTCACAAAAACTTTGCTCTCTAGAAACCCAGACAGTTTGGGTTAAAATTCTTTGAAGTTCAAGTATTAGCATTATAAACACTGAATTAATACCAACATATGAAATTAAATTAAGGACATGCATCAGAAAAATTGGGAATGTTGGACTATAAATATATAACAGAAAATAACAGCTTGTTTTTGCAGTGTTGTATGTTAAAGCAAAAGTCTCCAAAAGTGGGAATTATGCGATAACGGACACAGCAAGGCATCATGTATTATAAGATCATTATGTTTGTGTGATCCATTAAAATATACAATATATATATTTCAATTCAAACCTAGTGATACTATTATTACTATTACTCCACTAGGTCTGAAATATATTGTTTGCTGCAAACATGATGATCTTAAATGTATTAATTATTAATTTACTATTAATAAATGTGTAAAGTTGCATAAAATGGAAATACTCAAAGTAAGCTATAACTACGTTACCTCAGATGGATGATTGGTTGGATTCCATAACCGGTCAAATAAAACATATATAAGACAATACAACATTTACCATAGGAGCCATACAATTTACTTGTGACTCAATTTAAAAAAATGTTCTATTGCGCTTCTGATTTGGCAGTGAAATTCGCCGATTTTGGGTGCGTAAGATGTGCCTAAGGATTCTATGGTCCAGTTAGTATTTTCACCCCATAATGGCGGCCACGCTACCGGAGCGCCATCTAGTGGCTGTTACCCAAAAATTATCAGTGTCGCCTCTTGGGTTCTATACTCTTTGCTTTAGACCACTATGGAAACGCAGCTAGCAATAGGTCTAGGGAAAAAAGTTTCTGGGATAAATTGTTCCGGGTAATTTCGGTGGAAACACGGCTTAAACGTATTGAGAAGTTTCCACGACAACATACTATGTACTTATTATAGCAATTACAATAACTGTATTTTAACTATGTACTAACCCTGAATCTACCCCTAAACGTAATCTTAACCCATGTAGTTACCTTATATTACCAGTACTTCCTTGGGTAAGTACACAGTAAGTAAATCGTACTGTAAAATAAAGTGTAACCTAATGTCTTATTACATATCAGTATATTACACAGGAATGTTATTCTCAAGGCAGTGGCAAAAACATCTTGAAACGTGATGTTTCTCTCTTTTTTATTCTCCATTCGGACATCTGTGAATCCGGAGGACTGCAGTGCTTCCATGTAGACCTCAGGACGCCATTTGTCTCCAGTGAGCACTCCCATTGATGCAGCTTTGATCACACTGTCTAGTCTGAGAGTCGTAACCATAATTCCACCTGAAGTAACAGAAAATAATTTGCACATTGTTTTGGTTATTAAATATTGGGTCAAAACAGTGGGTCAAAACATTGGGACATACAGTGGGTCTTAAATTTAGTGCCAAAGTTTTCAAATCATGTTCACATGAATCATCAGGTTTGCACAAACGTGTGAACTACTGTACATGCTGTCACAAAAGCAAAACCTTTTCATCATTCAAATTAGCGTTTTCACTGCAATTGTTATGCTGGTACTATCATTTTAACAAAAAAAAAAAAAGTGACACGATGAATGCGGAGGCCTCAGAGGAGAGAGCCAAACAAAGTGCAGGTCACTAATTAGAAGTCTAAAACAGCAAAAGAAGAAGGCGTAGTATGCCATGGCATTGTTTACTACATTGCGGAAGTTAATGCTTTTTGGATGCATGTTCGAATGCGTATGGCTGTCGCACCGGAAGCTCATTATTTTACTTTATAAAGTTTTAAATAAGGATAGTTGTCTTATACAAACGCATTGATTTGCTTTAAAAGGCCTTAATTTACCCCCCTGGAGTCATATGTATTTTTTTTTTTATTTTTTTTTTGGATGGATGGATGCACTTTTTTTTTTTCTTCAAAATTTGGGCAGCAATTCACAACCATTATAAAGCTTGGAGGACTAAGGGTATTTTTAAATATATCTCTGATGTTGTTCGTCTGAAAGAAGAATTTTGTCACCTAGGATGGCTTGAGGGTGAGTAAATCATAGAATAATTTTCATTTTTGGGTGAACTATCCCTTTAAGTGCTAACTGGGGTGTCAACCCAAAATGGCCACCCTCATTCGCTGAATCAGCCAATAGTGAGCCTGCAAGGGTGAAGTCACAGCTGCATGACACCAATCATTTAATGTAATTAGTAAAATCTTTTAATTAAGACACTGAAACTTTAAAAAATTGACTTGCATTGTGCAATTATCACAGATTAGTGTGGATGTTCTGTAATCATTTTCTATTGAAAAGTCTCATCATTTACAGTTGCAGCAATGATCCGAACATGAGTTCTATCATCAGTGGTTCCAACAACTCCAGGGAAGTCTGAAATCCTCATAAAAGTGGCTTGCTTTTGCCTTATAAACTGACATACAGTAGTGGCCAAAAGTGATGTTTGGCCTAGGAAAATTGTACATATTCACCCTTTATTCAAATATTTTTAAAATGCGTCAAAAGTTTTTTTTTTTTTTTTTTTAAAGCATATTGCATAGTTGTGCTTGGAGTTAGTTGTTTTATTTGTGATAACACAATGAAACATGCCAAATTGTGCAGACATCATTTTAGGCCAGGCTGTCATACAAATAAATTACAAACACATGCAAAAACAAGAGAGGACCAATGGAATATTAATAACTGATTATGTTGCTGTCATTGTATGCTTTTTTGTTTTTCTAAAATCTTGTAGCTGTAGTTTTCCATTTTTTGCCAAATAATTTTGCCAGATAAATACCTTCACTAAGTTTAGTGTTTTGTTCTTCCCTGATATTTTAAAATAATTAAAAAAAATATAAATATAAAAATGTTTCCTCATATTTTGATGGTTTAAGCAATCTTGTAGAGTCATTTAAAAAAAAAAAAAAAAACGCTCTGCACATCACTTTTGGCCACTACTGTATGTTTGGTGTGGTCAGTTTCACAGTAGTGCTATTTAAAAACCTGCTTACTGTGGACTGATGGGCACATTCAGGTTCATTCTCACGTTAAGCAGCATGTTTGAGCTTTAAGAACCAATGAGGTTTATTCTCGTGTGTTACGCAGCACGTTCGCATTTCTACAAGAACCAGTGAGGTTCATTCTCATGTTAAGCAGTATTTTTGAGCTTCTGCAAGAACCAGTGAGGTTCATTCTCATGTTACGCAGCACGTTTGAGTTTCTGCAAGAACCAGTGAGGTTCATTCTCGTGTTAAGCAGTACTTTTGAGCTTCTGCAAGAACCAGTGAGGTTCATTCTCACATGTTACGCAGCACATTTGAGCTTCAGCAAGTACCAGTGAGGTTCATTCTCACATGTTACGCAGCACATTTGAGCTTCAGCAAGAACCAGTGAGGTTAATTCTTGTGTTACACAGCACGTTTAAGCTTCCACAAGAACCAATGAGGTTCATTCTTGTGTGTTACACAGCACTTCTGAGCTTCCGCAAGAACCAATGAGGGTCATTCTCGTGTTACACAGCAGGTTTCAGTTTCCACAAGAAGCAATGTGGTTTGTTCTTGGCTGTCAAAGAATGGTTTAGCTTCTGTTTATGTTCACTGATCAATGTTCATATGTGAATAAAAGCCTAAATTCTCTCATCATATAAAGCCAGCATGTCTCTTCAGAAAATTTGGACTAAACCTCTCGATTCATATTGGATTAGTTTTACGATTTCTTTATAAACTTTTTTTGACAATGAGGTAGTTGCGTGGAATGTCAGTGGAAGAATGGAAATCTTAGATTTGTTTTGAAGATGAACAAAAGACTTATGAGTTATGCACGACATGTGGGTGAGTAATTGACAACATTTTACGTGTCGTTTTTTTTTTATTTTTTTTTTCTCAATTTTGGGTCAACTAACCCTTTAACCAACAGAGATAGCTACAGAGATAACAACGAATTTGAATATTACATTTATATTCAATGTCTCATTTATTAACATTAAGTATTAACCAAAAATAACAACAATATATTTGCTAATTTATAATCTTTATTTAGTTAATAAAAATAGTCTCATTGTTAGTTGAAATCTGCATTAACTAATTTAACAAAGAAACCTTACTGTTTTGCTTAATAAGATTAAGAGAAAACTGTTATTCACTTTTATAGTAACACTTTACAAAATG
This sequence comes from Megalobrama amblycephala, assembly GCF_018812025.1. Classification (NCBI taxonomy): domain Eukaryota; kingdom Metazoa; phylum Chordata; class Actinopteri; order Cypriniformes; family Xenocyprididae; genus Megalobrama; species Megalobrama amblycephala. Next base: position 25,384,102 of record NC_063067.1, read on the forward strand.
CAACCATAATCACAAATGTTTATGAAAGATGAAAAAATAGGCTTTTGTTTCTGGTTTAGATTTTACTGAATCACTCAAGTTTTTGTAATCTCACCTGGTTTCATCACTCTGTGGATTGCTGTTGCTGCACAAAGCTAAAGAGAAAGCGCAAAGTCCTATCTATGAAAATAATTTAGAAAAATTCAGATAAACGATATTGTCATATGATATCACCCATCCCTAACCAGAAGTAATCAAACACAGCAGCTACTTTTACAGCACATCCTCACTATTGAGTTGCCAACAGGTGTGTCTGGTCCTTGTGAAAACAACACCCAACTGTCGGTCTCAGTGTTTTCTTAAATGTATTTAAATACTCTATCGGCTTTAAAATACAAAATACATGTATTTTGCCGTATTTTAAATACATGTATCAAATCACTGTAATACAACACAGCCTTTCCTCTGGAGATCTGCTCCTTCATGCGCTCACTGGCCATCTGATGTATGTATTTTGAGTAGTCCACACCGATCAGTTTTCCTCTCGGGCCCGTGAGGAGCCGCGAGGCCGCCTGCAGACCGAAGCCCGGCCCGTGACCCAGCTCCAGCACCGTGTTCGTTGGGTTGTATGTTGCTCAATTTCACTGCATTTTCCTCCAAAATCTGATTGTGCCATTTAAAGAACTTGGTCACCAACCATCCAGTTAAAGAATACGTGGGGTGACCCAGCTGTTTGCCCACCTTTTTAGACAGCATTTCTATGCACACAAAGCAAAATTATTTATTTTACACAACATTTATGCAGAATTGAAAGCAATTCAAAATTATTATTATTATTTTTTACAATAATTTCATAAAAAAAGCACACACACAAAAAAAACACAAAACAACAACAAAAAAAATACTAATAATTTAGTGACTGAAAATTTATTGGAGTATCAATAATGTAATAGAACCTACTTTAAAAAAGTGAACAAAAACACCTTTTAGGCATTTTGTATCTGAAAATGTAAAATGTACGTTTGTGAGAAAGTAGCTTAAAGGTGCAATATGTAATATTTTTGCAGTAAAATATCCAAATATCACTAGGCCAGTGTTATATATTTTGTTCACTTGAGTACTTACAATATCCCAAATGTTTCCAACTATGTAAATTCGTGAGAAAATTGCAATTTTAACCAATGCTCCGGGACGTGTGAGTCGCCGCCTGTCAATTGCGTCATACCCTCGTTACCCTCGGTTTCCGGTTTTATTTTGTAGAAACCATGGAAACACCAAAGACGCTTTAAAATATTGACATGTTTTAATAGACAAGGGAACAACTGGTTTGATATATTTATAGACAGAAAACTAATTGTTATTATATAGGTCAACCCGTTTAGTCTTTTTTTTTTCCGATTTACCATGCTTTACCATGCCTCAGAGAAAAACACTATTTTGTCAAGTAGCTAACATAGCATAATCAGATGTGTCTCGCAGTGTCTCGCAGCAGCCGTCGAGTGAACGCACAGAGTAACGTTATATTTTCAACACACTCAAATGGTATCTAATATGTTAAACAGATCTGTGTTACCTCATACTCATGACCGGAAGAGCGAAAGCGGCGCCGGCGACTGTGTCATAATAAAAGTTCTGCTGCTCGTGAGGCGTGTGTTGCGCAATAGCTCCAGCAGCCTCGTTCAGCTCCCACAACACTCGGTCCTGCTCTGCTTCATACTACAGTAACGTTAATAATCTCATCCATGAACATGATTTATTCCCGACTCCAATCTCTATTCTTTTGCACCGTCCGTTGAGATGGAGACCACATGTCCCAAGATTCTGCTCTAAAACTTGGCGTCATCAAGTTACGCCTTTGTTTTGAATAGGCTTCTAGCGACCTCTAGCGGACAGAATTATTACATATTGTACTTTTAAGTACAATTCATCCATCTACACAATAGTCAACATTTTAAGTGGATCAAAAAAAGTTTATCAAAGAACTAAGTTGTCCTAAGAAGAATGTTTTAGGATAACTTTGATAAAAGGCTTTGATCCATTTCAAACGTTGAATACTGTATATATATGTATGTATGTATGTATGTATATATATATATATATATATATATATATATATATATATATATATATATATATATATATATATATATATATATATATATATATATATATATATATATATATATATATATGTATATATATATATATATATATATATATATATATATATATATATATATATGATTTTAAAGGGACACCAGATGTCTAAGATAATGTTCACAGTATCCATAAAGTAGAATCACAAGTATTTTAAACTCTTGTTCTTTTGTCTCTAGCAGGGTGGACATATTTTTGATCTACCACTTGATTTGGTTTAATAAATGGTTACATTTATTTACCCGAGCTTGACCAAAATAATTTTTCAAATGTTTTACATCATGGCATCATGATTGCACCAACAATTTCTTTCCAAAACTGAGTTTTCTAAATTTTATGATGTCCAAAAGACACCGAATACCGGTATGTGCTGGAGAAGGCATTGTCCATCTGCGTAGTCTAAATGTAAACTCACACGTACAGACAAACTTACGTTTAAATATTTCCAGGGTTAAAGGTTATAGAGCGGTAAAGTAACATTTAGTTACGATAATTCACTTTACCCTGGCCGTGCTCTCTGGCAGCGACAGTCTATATTTTTTCCATGCACAACTACGTAGACGATTTTATAACTTATAATACAGTTAACAACATTTAATCAAAAACTGTCAACGCGTTTTGATATAACAGAAGTATTTTGTCTGCTGCTCCGCGCTTTCACTTGCCTGCAGTAAATAAGGGACCACGTTCTTCCACCGACTGGGCAAACAATGTCTGCAAACTAAAGTGTTACCTATATAGGGCTAATTAATATAGGTTACACTTTATTTTAGTGTCATCGTTACATATGTTACATGTAGTTACTCCAGTAATAATTATAAATTATGTATAATAAATTATGTATTACATGCAACTAACCATAACTATGCCTAAACCAAACCAAATCCTAACCCTATTTCACAAATCACGAAGAGTGACATGTTGCAATAGTATTCACGTCTAAGCCAGCGCACTGCGGATTTATAAACAAAAGAAATCTGAATTTCAAACCGCAAACTATCTTTACTGTGGGGGTCTATTTGTGAAATCGGCTTGCTATAACCTCTGACAAGAAGAAAATATGCGGAAAAACGAATATTTTTTTTTTTTTTTATTGCTTTAAACAACAAAATACAACAACATATATTTTGGAGCCAGGGGAGCAAAGAGAACACAATACAGGAAGGGAAAAAAAAAAAAAAAAAACATTCACAGAAAAACAAGACCTTTATATCATTCAAAAAGTTTGAAGATATTACACAGATAAACAGTCTTTATAGCTTTTCCATTATTACTATTCTGAATAGTGGACAAGTACTTTTCAAATTCTTTAAGAACTACTGAGAAAAGGGGCTTTTTGTTAGAAAACTTACACTTATGAATGTGAAATTTGACTAATAAAATTAACAGATTAATTACAAAAGCTTCCTTATTCACCCTGCTATCATACTTTATAAATCCAAAAACTACATTTTCAAAATGCAAAACAAAAGTAAAGAGTACCTTTTTCTTAATAAACAGAGATACATCATACCAAAGTTTTTTCACATGACTACAATTCCAAAAAATGTGGGGCACCGTTTCTAAATGCAAAGAGCAAAATGAACAGTTAACATCAATATCTTTCTTAAACTTACTAAGGAAATGTTTGACAGGGTAGAATTTGTGTATTATTATCTTAAAAGAAATTTCTTTTACCTTGTTTGTAATAAAAAACTTATGAGGTAATAACCAAACACTTACCCAATCAATGTCCTGGACAAATTTAGTCCAATAAACAGTAGAACAAGACTTAGTAACAGCCTCCATTAGAAATAGAGAACGAATAGATTTGTTTTTGCTTTTGGACTGTGAAAAACAGATTTTACCACATACTGTATCAGTTGGGTCAATTACGGGCATATCAACCGGTGACAACACATCTCTACATAAAGAAATGATACCAGAATTGATTGCAGAGAATACAAGGGAGTATTCTTTGGGAGTCACAGGAAAATTGAAATGCACAAGAAACTCGTCATATGTCATAAGATATCCCTGAGTGTTAAACAACTGACGAACTAAAATATGTCATAAGATATCATAAGTCATATGTCATATGTCATACGTCATATGTCATAAGATATCCCTGAGTGTTAAACAACTGACGAACTAAAATAATACCCTTATCAAACCAACTTTTTAAAAAAAAACACTTTTGTGCTTATACAAAATACAACGATTATTCCAAACAAAGTAACGTTGTGGAGAGAAGTTGTGCTTGTAGATCAATTTCCAAGCCAACAAAGCTTGCGCATGAAAGGCAGATAGTTTCACAGGCAACATGTCAATCTTGTAATCATACATTAGTAAAAAAGAAAGACCCCCAAGATGGTCAAAAATAAAATTTGGAATAAAATTCCATAAAGAAGGTTGTTTTAGACAAAATTTTAACCAATTAATTTTGAGGGTATTATTTAATGTAGAGAAATCTAGAAAATCAAGGCCACCATATTTAATTGAATTCATAACAACAGATTTGCGAATATAGTGTACACGATTCTTCCATAGAAAATTAAATAAAATCTGATCAATAGTTTTGATAGTTTTATTGTCTAAATGTATAGATGAAGCAATATAGGTTAGTCTAGAAATTCCTTCTGCCTTCGACAAAAGAACTCTTCCTCTAAGGGAGAGGTCTCTTAACAACCATAGATTAAATTTGCTTTTAATCTTTTTACAGGCAGGATCATAATTCAGAGAAACTCTATCTTTTTCATTCTTTGAGACTGCTACACCTAAATAATTAACAGTATCTTTAACAGGGATACCATCCACAGATACAGTGGAGGAGTTTTTCAAGGCTAATATTTCACATTTTTTAATATTCAAAAACAAACCTGAAGCATTTGAAAACAACTGAATATTTTTAATTGCCTGATGAACCTGGCTAGAATTTTTCTAAAAATAAGGCTGTGTCATCCGCAAGTTGACTAATTAAAATGCTTCTACCAGCAATATGAATTCCTTCTAGCTGACTATCTTTAATAAAATGACAGAAGACCTGTGCAACAATCAGAAAGAGATACACAGAGACTGGACAGCCTTGCCGAATCCCTTTCTAGAAAAAATCTTTGTGTTGTACCATGTGCTAATTTCACAGAGCTATTTCCCCCAGTATACAGAGTTTTCATAGCGTTACAAAAATAGGGCCCAAAACCAAAACGCTCTAGACAAAAAAAGATAAATGGATGCTCAATAGTATCAAAGGCTTTGAAGAAGTCTAAAAAAAGAATCAAGCTGTCATCCTCAATAAGATCTGAGTAATCAATGAGGTCAAAGACAAGTCTAATATTATTAAAAATATGGCGGTTTTTCATAAAACCTGACTGATTCTCATCAATAATGGAGCTCAAAATCAACTTAAAACGCCTTGAGAAAATTAGGGCAAACAGCTTATAATCATTATTAAGAAGGCTGATTGGTCTCCAATTATCTAAAAAAAAGTATCCTTTTTAGGTTTAGGTACTAAACATATGACACCCTGCTTCATACTAGCTGTAAGCTCAGAGCAATTTAAGATTTCTGTATAGACTTCAAGAAGAAAAGGGGATAGAAGTTCAGAGTAAAACTTATAAAATTCGGCCGTTATTCCATCATTACCAGGCGACTTGTTATTTTTTAATTGAGAAATTGCTTCCTTAACCTCATCAACAGTAATAGGCAAATCACAATTTTTTTTTTCATCTAGATTTATAGCATTGACATAACCAAGATGCCTACAAAAAGAATCTAAATTAGCTTGATTAAATTATAGATTTATACAAATTTGAATAAAAGTTATAGCAAAATTGGGAAATTTCTTTAGGATTTTCTGAAACAGAACTACCAATATTTAATTGAGAAATAGAATTGTATTTCGCCCTATTTTTCTCAAGTTTAAAAAAATAAGACGACATCTGTTCTCCATATTCTAGCCACCTTTGCCTTGACCTAATGAACGCACCATTCGCTCTTAATTTATACAAATCATCTAACTTAATTTGTAAATCAACTAAATACGCTTTCTGACTATCCGTCAAATTTTCAGGTACAATTTTGGTAAGAGATGAGATTTCACTAACAACCTTCATTTCTTCTACACGTTTTGATTTGGCCAAATTAGAACTATATTTTCTTAAAAATTTCCCTATTTCAAATTTTAACAATTCCCAATTGGTTCTAAATACATTTTCTTGTTTAGCTTTATTCCAATAAAGACCAATAAGTCTTTCCAGCTCTGACTTGATCTCATTATGTTTAAGTAATGAGCTATTCATCTTCCAATAAGACGAGCCTCTGTTATATCTGTCTTCAGGAGAAAGCAAAATTTTAATGCAAACAGCCTTATGATCAGTCAACGGTGTCGCAGAGATATCAACACAAATAGCATCTTTGTTGAGATTCCTAGAGACTAACCAATTCAAGTCAATTCAAAGCCTAGAAGAATTTTTATTGCTCCAAGTGTATACTCTGTCATTTATGTTTTTTTCCCCCCACACATCGATAAGCTCAAACCTATTCATAAATGCTTTCAAAGCGGTGTTTGAATTTGTAGGGCGACCAGGAGGCCACCTATCAAGGGATTCATTTAAGACGACATTAAAGTCAACACCTATCAATAAGTAGGCATTTGGAAATTTTGACTGCCAATAAGCAAGCTTATCTTCCACAGAAAATAATAACTGATCATTCTCAGAACTAGAGTTATACCCATAATAATTAACAATAATAAGATTCACATTATAACACTTTAGAACTAATAAAATAAAGTGTCCATACTCATCACAGTATGTGTGCAAAACATCACCTGTAAAGTTATTTTTTAAACAAGAAACCCCTGCTGAATGCCCCGAACCATGAGAGAACCATATGTCGCTACCCCACTGTGATCTCCAAAAATTTCTATCACCATCTTTAGAATGGGACTCTTGAAAAAATACAAAGTCAGAACCAAACTGTCTGGCAAACAAAAACAAGGCCTTGCATTTAACAGCATCTCTTAAACCCCTGGCATTTAAAGACACAACAGAAAAAGACATTTAAGGGAACTTACAAACACTATTAACCTGCTTTAGGAAAAAAAAAATGGCAATCGAAGTTATTTGTAAAAAGGTCACAAAATCAAAAAGTGCTAGGAAAGATCACATAACAGCAGCATCATTTTGCATCTCAAAAATTGCAAAAAGAACCATAACAAAAAACCAGCGACAGTCTCTTAAGTGGTACAGACACCAAAATCCTTATCAGGAAAAGATAATCCTGACATATCAAACAGTCAAAGTCAAATTTGGCAACGTCAGGCATTAAGATAAAAACATCGTATGTAGAGAGAATAATTTCACCCTGTCCTTGAATGAAAGCTCTGGCTCCGATGAAGTACGCTGTCTTCCCCTCCGCACGTGCCTTTTGGACCTCTGGCCACAGTTTCCTTCTCCTTTCACGATCTCCAGCCGAAAAATCCTCCATGAAACGCAGACCGTTATCTCTCAGATACGAGGAATTCTTTGCGGCCTTCCAGACAGCATCTCTATACGAGCGAACGGAAAACTGTACAATATCCCGGATCTTTCAACGCCACTCTGTTGAATCTTCCCGAGACGGTGGACTACGTCAATAACCTCAGAAAGCTTATCCTTTGCATTAGGAAGAACGTTTTGGCAGATTCTGATCACTTCAAGGCGAATATCTTCATGTGCATTTTCTGGAATCCCGCCAATCCTCAAATTACGCCTTCTCAAATACGTTTCCATGTCATCCATCCTTCGCTGCATCTGAACTATGGGCCGTTCAACATCATCCATACGCCGCTCAAGACTCGTACCCTTCTCAACAACGGCCTTCAGTTCAGCAGACATGTCAGAGATCTTCTTTTCTATCCCATCAGAGCGGCTGTTGATCAACTGTGTTATGCCTAACAGCTAGCGACGAGATATCAGCTCGAGTATCATCACTCGCTCTTTTCTTTGTGATCGGCGATTTACTCGGGGTGATAGGCAGCATAGGAAACTCTTCCTCAGCTAAACTAAACATATCTTCCTCGCTCGCACAAGAAACAACGTAATCATGGCCACTACTGGCTGGTGAACAAGCGTTACCACCAGTCGGCTTAGCAACGGCTGAAGAGTAACTGTGTGTTCACACCGCCGGCGGCAAGAGCGTCAAAGTGACGCTAGTCATTCATTTTCAATGAGAGCCGGCGGCGAGTGTCGTAACAAAAAGTCAGTGTCGTAACAAAATAGCAAACACGGTTTACAAACAACTAAAAGTACTTTTTGCGCTGTCTAAGAACAGATGGTGCAAGAGCTTGAACAAACCCGTCTGATCAGGTAGCCATCTTGGACCAACCCCACGGAAAAACGAATCCAGTCAGACTCGTTGAGTCACGTTACGTAAACACGCCTGTGACAAACGATAATGGAGTGATATTTGTGTCAATAAAAAGTTTGTGGCGAACCATCTTACCTAGTACCTAGTGTGAAGCAGAGAGCGAAGTTTATAGATGTTGGTCTCTCCCAAGCGGCAACCTCCCCCTTTCTCTCGTGAAGCCAACACGGAAGTAACTTAAACTGCGATTCATCGACTGGCCGCTAGGGACAGGCTCCAAAAGAGAGCAGAATCTCATAGAGTCCCATGTTAAATTGGCCAAGTTTATAGCAGAAAAAAACATGTTTACAAGTTGGTTCAAATTGTGGTTTTGGTCTATACTGCTATTTTTGCCCTTCATGACAACTCTGAGGGGGGTGGATTTTTTTTATAACTTATCCGTTTAAATTATATTAAGCCTTAAAGTTCTGCATAATTAAGGGCGTGGTCACTTGAGTGACAGGTGGATTGCGCTGCTGTCTGAGCCGTCGTTACCTCAGCTGCCGCTGAATTTGGCATCTCAGCCGTTTTTGTGCTTTTTTTTCTCGATTATTTTATACAATTATAAAATATGGCTTGCTGCATAATATTCGAGACTGATGTGTGTCTGTGTAGATGTGCATGCATGCGGAAGAGACACAGAACACACGTTGTTGGATCGTGGCATTGGCTGAAAGTTTTGGTTGTGAGATTTAATGACAATACCAGGAGGATATACAACTCTGACAGCACTGCTTGGATATTATAACTAAAACTGCTGCACTATTTTGAAAAAAATATACTTTGGACACAGGCACATTTGTTTGTTAGATACGATCGTATACAGTTTTACAACATAAAGGCTGCTCAGATTGCATCCTTTCTTGAAGAACGATGACAGAGAGCAGATCATTCAGAAGAAATGTGAAATGTTTTTTTTGTTTTGCAATGGACACTCATATTTTACCCAAGTGCCACAGATTGGATTCATCTCGCGATCTCTATTTCATTATAAAGGTATGAAGTCCCATTTTGATTTTCCATGTTGTTATTTGCACACCCAACACTACTGGTGTTGGAGGATCTTAAAAAACACCGTAGATTGACAGTAAACCTTTATAACTTTCTGATGATAAAACTTATCTTCATTAATATTTTAGATCGTATCTAAGATAGATAGATAGCTCCTTTGCTTGCTAACATGGTCACGTCGAGCTAGGTGGGCGTGGTTTCAGCAACCAGTCATATCAACTCAAACCACTTCCCCGCCTCTTTGCCCATTTTCAGTTATCCGGGAGTGACGTGCGGTGACGCGCAGCTAAGATGGCCGCGGCCTCATTTAGGCGTCAAAACTGCTGTTCAGAACTCTATGGGTGACGTCACGGACGTTACGTCCATATTTTTTTACAGTCTATGGTCTCTCCACACAAACACTTAACCACACCCCTCGACACAGGGGCGGCGCCAGAGAATTTTGAAGCAGGAGATGAGGGGGCGCTAGATCATTGACAAGGGAATCAAAGATGAAAGGTTTTAAAATAAATTGTATTATAATGATAACGAATTACAAGAATATGATAAAGGAATAATAAGGTTGAAGTGCAAATGCAAAAATAGAGCTATTCAAAAACTTGATCTGGCATCATGTATAGGCCAGAACCATAGACTGTAAAAAAATATGGACGTAGTGTCCGTGACGTCACCCATAGAGAACAGCAGTTTTGACGCATAAATGAGGCCGCGGCCATCTTAGCTGCACGTGACCGCACGTCACTCACTGATAACTGAAAATGGGCAAAGAGGCGGGATGTAGTTGGAGCCCATGCGACTTGTTGCTGAAACCATGCCCGCCTAGCATATCTATCTTAGATACTATCTAAAATATTAATAAAGATAACAATACCATTAGAAAGTACTAAAGTTTTACTGTCAATCTACGGTGATTTTTAAGACGTTATAACGTTAGATGCTCTAACACCAGTAGGCTAATTAATTTGTGTGGGGTGTGCAAATAACACAAAAAAATCAACTGGGACTTCATACCTTTAATGAAAAACTGATCGCGAGATGAATCCAATCCGTTGCACTTGGATAAAATGTCCATTTCAAAACATAAAAAAAACTACTTTTTGTTCAAAAGTTAAATCCAGAAATCTTTATATTATCCATCGTTTGCATTACATATCTAAGGAATGATTTGCTCTCCATCATCGTTCTTGAATCAATCAATCGTTTATAACGTAAAACTCTTGCACAGATATTGTATAACTCTCAAATGTTCTCTCAAATAAAATGTCCAAAGTATAATTTCAAAAAGTGCACAGTTTTATAAAAAAAGTGCTGTCGGAGTTGTATATCCTCCTGGTATTTTTTGTAAATTCAGGAACACTTTTGCCAATGCCAAGATCCAACAACGTGTGTTCCGCATGCGAGCACATGTACACAGACCGACATCTGTCTCGAGTATGCAGCAAGCCATATTGTATAAAATAATACAGAAAAAAGCACAAATACGGCTGAGATGTCAAACTCAGCGGCTGGAATTAGCTGAGGTAACATGACGGCTCACAGACAGCAGCGCCAATCCACCTGTCACTCAAGTGACCACGCCCTTAATTATGCAGAACTTTAAGGCTTAATATAATTTATCGGATGAGTTATAAAAAAAATTCACCCCCCTCAGAGTTGTCATGAAAGGCAAAATTAGCAGTATAGACCAAAACACAATTTGAACCAGAGTGTAAACTTGTTTTTTTCTGCTGTAAAATTGGCTGTTTTAACATGATGGTCAATGAGATTCTGCTCCCTTTTGCAGCCTGTCCCTAGCGGCCAGTCGATGAATCACAGTTTAAGTTACTTCCGTATTGGCTTCACGAGAAATTGGGGGAGGTTGCCGCTTGGCCAGAACACATCAAGCCGACGCCGACGAACTAGTGGCGACGAAAGCAGACTGCGGGGTTGGCTCACGTCGGCTGCGTCTGGGAAAAAATATGTGCTTGAACACACCAAAAGAACTTCAGCCGACTGTCAACTAGCACACACGTTCTGCGCCTGCGTATAAATGAGATATCTATTTAAGCAGATATATTTCTCTATATTCGTCATTCAAAAACGGAAAGCAAAACTATGACTGCATGTATACAAACCATAAATAAAGCAGGGCTTGCTTACCGTTTAGAATATCAGTCATGCTGATCATGTTCTTTATTCCACTCCGCTCATGTTATTATGAAAATATTCGTGCATTCGAGTGCTCAGGTAAGATGACGTAAAATTGGAACAACCTTCTGTCTGTGCCGTCATGACTTATTTGCTTGCTTTCATAACTTTTGCTTATATTCTCATGAACTGACTGGTTTGCTATACTACACAGCCAATCAGAGTTCTGTCTCTCGCCGACGGCCCGACACCGATTCTACATGTCAAATCGGCCGGAAAAAAAGCCGACAAGGACCAAATTCAACCGACGGTGTGGAACACACGGTGGAAACTTAGTCGGCCGACGAAGAAAAACTGCCCGACGGCCGACCGTCGGCTTGGTGTGTTCCTGCCTTATGAGATACAAGAAACAGATTTGATTCTCAGGAAGTGTGGGTCTTCTTTTGTATTGGCTAAAATCACAGCAGCCCCTCCTGACAAGCCCAGCCAAAAGAACAACCTGAAGGATGAACATTCTGGATCGGGCCGTGTCTTCATTGGGTTTGGCCACACTGAATAGCCTGACAGTCCAGAGCCCTGGTCCGATTAGCCGAAACTGGTAGGGAGTACAGGGGCCGAAGAAAACCCTCAGTCCCACTGCAGGGTCCCTCAGGAGCAGCCAGGCAATGTTGGGACAGACACCCACTTCCTTTGCTATTGTGTCTAGGTAAGGGATATAGTCCATTTGAAGAGCAGCCAGCTTAGGACAGGGGTAACTATAGAGAGATAGCAGAGTTCAAAATGGGTATTGATTAACTGTCAAAGCAAAATCTGTTTGGAATTACCATCAAGGTAAACAAATAATTACCTCTTTAATGCTTTTATGTCCTTCTCAATTATTTTATCAATTTTATCAGCTGGAGGAAGATGGTTTAGTCCTTGAAGATCAGAAGGATAATTAAAAAGTGAAAAACTTTTCAAACCATAATCATATATAATTGATTAAATCATATAGGAAAGTCTCATATAGAAAAACTGCCTTGGAAATGTGTTTACCATGCTTTCATAATTTTTTTAAGTTTTATATACAGATTGTAAAAAGAAAAAAGAAACATTGAAATTGTAAATTGTCTTGCTCCTTATGCAGGCCTCACTGAGCCATCTGATTTAATAAAAAATATCTTAATTTGTGTTCCGAAGATGAACTAAGGTCTTACGGTTGTGGAACGACATAAGGGTGAGTTTTTTGGGTGAACTAACCCTTTAACCTTGTTTTTATCTCTCTGGATGTCAAAAGGTGCATTGACATTGCTGCCTGTGTGGATCAGATACCTTCGGATTTCATTAAAAAAAAAAAAAATTATTTATCTTGGCATAGTCAAATAACAAGAGTTCAGTACATGGAAATGACATACAGTGAGTCTCAAACTCCATTGTTTCCTCCTTCTTATATAAATCTCATTTGTTTAAAAGACCTCCGAAGAACAGGCGAATCTCAACATAACACCGACTGTTATGAAACAGTCGGGGTGTACGCCCCCAATATTTGCATATGCCAGCCCATGTTCCCAACATTATGAAAGGCATTAGACAAGGGCAGCCAGTAACGTCTGGATCTGCACAGGTGAATCATCAGACTAGGTAAGCAAGCAAGAACAATAGCGAAAAATGGCAGATGGAGCAATAATAACTGACATGATCCATGATATCATGATATTTTTAGTGATATTTGTAAATTGTCTTTCTAAATGTTTCGTTAGCATGTTGCTAATGTACTGTTAAATGTGGTTAAAGTTACCATCGTTTCTTACTGTATTCACGGAGACAAGAGCCGTCGCTATTTTCATTATTAAACACTTGCAGTCTGTATAATGCATAAACACAACTTCATTCTTTATAAATCTCTCCAACAGTGTAGCATTAGCCGTTAGCCACTGAGCACAGCCTCAAATTCATTCAGAATCAAATGTAAACAATATAACAGTATACAATACTCACATAATCCGACGCATGCATGCCGCATGCATGACGAACACTTTGTAAAGATCCATTTGAGGGTTATATTAGCTGTGTAAACTTTGTTTATGCACTGTTCAAGGCAAGCGCGAGCTCCGTGGGCATGGAGCACGAGAATTAAAGGGCCAGTAGCGCTGAATCGGCTCATTTATAATGATGCCCCAAAATAGGCAGTTAAAAAAATGAATTAAAAAAAATCTATGGGGTATTTTGAGCTGAAACTTCACAGACACATTCAGGGGACACCTTAGACTTATAATACATCTTTTTAAAAAAAGTTCTAGGGCACCTTTAAAAGAAGCTCAACAAGGCTGCATTTACTTGTGAAATTTATATTCTCCATTTATATATATATATATATAAAATTTCCATGTCACATGATCCTTCAGAAATCATGCTAATACAGTATGTGTTACATGTGCACTCATGCGTGTTTTGGACTTGTTTTGTGCCATTTCTTGCCACTTTATCACTGGAGTCTGAGTCAAGTCTGGAGTCTTTTGTCACGAGTCCGAGTCGAGTCTCGAGTCATTAAAAAAAATAAAAATAAATAAATTCTCATAATTAAATCCTAGTTTATCCTAGTTGTATTATATAGAAAAATTATATGATCTTTCTATAATCTGTTTTATTTGAAATTAAGGTCCTATGATGTAAGGGATAATGTACATCCAGTTTTTTGCTTTATAATCCATTACAATGTACAAAACAGTCGTCCTGGCAACACGAGTAGTCATTTTCAATACAGTCTCTAAATGGACACAAGAGGGCGCCAGTGAGTCACGGTTTGTTATACAGCAGTTTGTTATACAGCTTCGTTGTTATTGACGACAGTCATTATCAGAAAATATCAAACTTCGGAATGTTTAAGAATGTCAATATAAAACACATGCTGACTGTGATACGTTAAAATATGAGCTTTAAGTAATAAATGGATTAACATCTCTTTCTATCTCTCTTATGGACACACATTAAGAAATAGAAAAGCTGCAAATAATACGAAGATTGATAAAAACGTAGTGCTAGGTTTAAAGTCTAGATTTTTTTTGTTCATATTTTAACAGGCTGGCAATTCAAATGAGCCATGCAGCTACACCACAGTATAATAGCTAGCTGCGTGAGTTTATGTGACTAACCTTTGTGGATGCGATGTCTCATAAAATTTGATGATGTTGTTCCGGCGTCTTTAATTGTTTTTCCACATTCTGTGCGTCTAGCTGATCTGACGTGATAATAAACCCAAACGAAAGAACATATGTCAAGGTGGCTCCCGTCATGTTTCATGGGACTCTTATTATGACATTTCGGAGTTTATGCGCATGGACATACGTAATCAAATTCTATGACAAGAGTCTAATCTACCACGACATGTAAGGAAATATATGTGACGCAGATATTATAAAACCATTTAAACACAACACAAATTCTTTCTTTAAAATATTCGGAGTCTTTTGTGCCGAGTCGAGTCAAGTCTGAAGTCATTTCAGGTCGAGTCCGAGTCCGAGTCTGAAGTCTGTTAAAATGCGACTCGAGTGCGACTCGAGTCCGAGTCTCTAACTCGAGTGCCCATCTCTGTCCATCACCCACCTTGTTATCCTGTGTTTATTAGCCCTGTGTTTTTTAGTCATATGTTATCCTGTATCGTTCATGTTTTGTGTGGTTGTCTCCCTGTGGAACCTGTCTGTGGATTACCTGCTTTGTGGATTTATTAAAGAGAGTTATACTTATATCCTCCTCTTCGTGCGTGTTAATGCTCACAACCAGCTATTGTAACAGAATACCGGACCAAAATAGTTAAACAGATTGTGGCGTGGTTTTTTTTTTTGGTTTGCCTTGTCAGTGTTTTTCATGTTTCACTTTTTACCGTCACTATGTATACACCCACATTTCTGTTAATCTGCCTTGAGCAGAAGGACCACTCCCTCAAGGCACATTAGGACAGTTTTTTTTGTTCCTAGTACCATCTACAACTTTCCCGGACAGCAGCCTCTGCAACTTCCTGTATGCCTGCCTGAACACCACCACCAAAGCGCATCTGTCCAAGGAAGGGCCTCGAGGGAGTTTTCCCGAATACGTGGAGTGTCTGCTGGCATCATGCGGATCATCCTTTACCGTAGGATTCAATGACACGTCACCAGCACCACTCCAACTCCAGTGCCCAGCCATCAACTGCGAGGATCGGCAGCATGAGCCCACCGCGAGCCGTGAGAAGGACTTCGCTGCAATGTTCAAGCCAGCACCGGAGGGAGCGACTGAACAGAATATCAACAACATCAGCCTGACCAACGCGGGACTGACCAGGTGTGTGAGCCGGCTGTACCATCCGTCGCCGAGGGAATTCTAGTGGAATACGAGGGTATGGAAGTGAGCCCCACCCAATCCCCTGCCACTGAGAGTGAGTTTTTGGCATGCAATGGTGACTTTTTTTTTTATTATTTAGGAGAGGTTAATCTTCTGCCTGTTTTACTACTGTCTGAATCTACATGTTACATGTCCAATTCTCTGGCCCCTCCCAAACTCCCTCTCCCACCACCTCACCAAAATCATGTTGAGACTCTCTTTATCTTCTGGATTTTGTAGCACTCTCCAAACCCCTCTTCCTGTCCCCGGCTACGCCTATCACCCAGTCATCACTGTCTCCCATCAGCCCTTCAGTTTCTCCTCCATCTCCTCTCAGTGGTGGGGATCCACCTTGGGACTGCTGGGAGCCACCTTCTCCTGGGCATGAGGAGCCTGGGGTTCTGCCTCCAGCCTTAGAGCTCTCCACTCCGCCTCAACCTGGCTCCTACACCTACGGACCTTCCACCCTCGTCGTCAACAGGTACCATCGGCATTCGGCCTCAAAGGGTTCCCTTGGCACGTCGGCTTCGCCTGGGTCGGACATCTCCACGCCTCCGCTGCGGACATACGGGCCATCTGCTGCTCCCTGGCGCTCCACCCCTTCGGCTACGGCTAGCTCCGCCCTCCCTCAGGTTCCACCTCCATCCTCGGACGCTCCACCTCTGCCCTCTGGATCCCTGCTTCCACCTTGGGGGGTCGTCGCTGCGGCTCTGTCACGGTCGCCTAGGCCATTGGGGTCCCTTCAAGTCTTCAGTGCTCTGGCTGCATGGTGGGCTCCAACTCTTATGTCATTGTTTTTCTGTTTATATAAACGGGGAAAAATCTAAGATCACGATAGTAAACTATGGAGTGCCGCAAGGATCGGTGTTAGGCCCTCTGCTATTTTCAATATACATGCTGCCACTCGGCAATATTATAAGAAAACATGGAATTAGTTTTCACTGCTATGCCGATGATACTCAGTTATATATCTCATCACGACCAGATGAAATCTCTAAATTATCCAAACTGACAGAGTGTGTTAAAGAAGTAAAACATTGGATGACTAGTAATTTTCTTCTATTAAATTCAGATAAGACTGAAGTATTACTTATTGGACCAAAAACCTGTACACAGAATCTCTCAGACTACAATCTGCATTTAGAAGGATGTACTGTTACTCCATCCTCGACAGTTAAAGACCTGGGTGTTATATTAGACAGCAACTTGTCCTTTGAAAATCATATTTCATATGTTACAAAAACAGCCTTCTTCCACCTCAGAAACATTGCTAAGATACGGAATATGTTATCTATTTCTGATGCAGAAAAGTTAGTTCATGCTTTCATGACGTCTCGACTAGATTACTGTAATGCATTATTAGCTGGTTGTCCTGCTTCATCAATAAACAAGCTACAATTAGTACAAAATGCAGCTGCTAGAGTTCTTACCAGGTCAAGAAAATATGATCATATAACACCAATCTTATCATCTCTACACTGGTTACCTATTAAGTTCCGTATCGATTATAAAGTATTGCTAATGACCTATAAGGCTCTAAATGGTTTAGCTCCTGTGTACTTAACCGATCTTCTATCGCCCTACAATCCTTCACGCTCTCTAAGGTCACAAAACTCTGGACTTCTGGTTGTACCTAGGATAGCTAAGTCCACTAAAGGAGGGAGAGCATTTCACATTTGGCTCCTAAACTCTGGAATAGCCTTCCTGATAATGTTAGGAGCTCAGACTCGCTCACCCAGTTTAAATCTAGATTAAAGACGCATCTCTTTAGCCAAGCATTCACATAATGCATCTCATACCAGATCAACTGCACAAGACTATCTTTGCTTAAAGTTATGAACAGCAGCTACGCTAATTATTCTCCTTTTGCTTTTCTGTTTTGCCTCGGGACACCCGCCCTGAGGTGACTAGAGAGGACTTCAGCTTCAGTTTGGATCCAGCCTCTTAAGAAGACCTCAGATGACCATCACCTGTGAAGAGATGGCGCCAGCTCCTGCGAGGACTTCAGAAGACGCAATCATCTGGATCAACATTCACATTGCACAATCTCTATATCCTAATTTTTTGTTAATGTAATTCATTTTCCAGGAGCTCTTTGCTTCTACCTTCAGTTAAACCGCTAACAGTGATTGTAATTAATTACCTAAAGTATATCATTTGCTAACTACATTTTTTAAATTGTAATGTTGACATCCGTTTTCTGTAAAGCTGCTTTGAAATGATATGTATCGTGAAAAGCGCTACACAAATAAATTTGAATTGAATTGAATTGAATCGTCGCTTCTGGTCGTCCCCTTGGTGGCATCTATGACTAGTTCACCATGGCTCCTCCTGCCTGCAAAGCCGTCATGGGGCGCAGTCTTGGCTGTGGCCTGGATGGGTATACTTCTTCCTCTGTTCAAGGCACCTCCCTGGTCTTCACCACCATCTGCACCTCCCTGGATTTCTCCATCACCTGCACCACCCTGGACTCCTGCACTTCGCTTCCTCTCGGTTAGCCATCCGCCTCCTACACCATCTTCAGCATCTCATCTTCATCTTCTCCTCTCCATGGCCGTGAGGGGGCGATATGTTACATGTGCACTCTGTTTTGGACTTGTGTTGTGCCATTATTGTAAATAAGCATTATTGTAATGAGCATTATTGCGGCATTATTGTAAATGAGTTTTCTAGTTAAAAACTGGACATGAACACCCTCTCAAGTCATATTAGGTTAGAGTTCAGGTTAGTAGAATAAATTTACTATAGAGTTATGCTGCGTTCCAGGCAACCCATAACCTGGGTTTTTCCAACCTTCTACCCGTGAAAGTGCACTGGAACAGCGGTCAAAGCCGTGACTTCCCACCCGGGAACTCGTACTAGATCAATGTACTCCCAGTTATGGGTTCTGAAGTCACATAGCCCACGAAACAACAATGGCAGCCCCTACGGATGCAGTGTTTATGCTAGTGCACAGTAAAATAATGTAAAATAAAGGTATAATAGCTTCTCTTGCCTTATGTGCCATTTTCCCCCATCCATTTCCCTCAAATAAGCAAGGAGTAAGCACCTTTGGCGATAGAAATAATTGTTAATGAGCAAAAGCCCTGTATGGTCTGTCATGCTGGTCTGTTTACACTTTATGCAGTTTTGCGTGACTTTCCTGGAACGTACAAAGTGAGTCAAGATTTGAATTCGTGACTTACAGGCTCAAAAACCTGCCTGGAACTCAGCACTAGTTATGGTTAGTAGAATGAATAGAATGAAAAGAATATATTGCTTGGAGGGATGCAAAAATTGAGAAGCCATTTATTTGGGCACTAAAGTTTTGAGAATGAATGTAAATTTCTCAATAGAATGTAAAAATTGAGAATGTAAATTTCTCAGAGTGCTTTTTATATTATATAATTATATAATATAATATTTATATAATTAATATTATAATTACATTGTTTTAAATATCAACATATTTGAGAAAATTTACGTTAAACAGACATGCGAAGAACTGCAGCAGTTGAGAGTGATGCACCATTAATACATGGAACTTTAACAACAAAAGAGTTTGATAGTGCAACAATTACATGCAAAACTACACATAAAATCAATTATTTTTACAATGAAGTTAAATGTTCATTATACACAAACTGTGTTTCAAATGTTAAAGCACTTTGTGATTCAGTATCAAGTATTTTATTATTTTCATGATGTTGACTACAATTTACCCTAATTGAAGCACACGTCTTATGATATTAGATCTCATAAAAAGTATATTAAGTTTCTGATATATATTTCATGATCACTGTTTGGTCACTGGCAATGGTAGAAGAGCCCTGATCGTGTCCAGGAAGTGATGAAGGGTCTGCTATGAGCATGTGCAGACTGGCCCTGCTGTAATACAGAGCAGACAGCAGCGCTGCAACTGACACTGAGAATATGAGTGAATGAGAGGAGCGCTGTGACTGCGGCTCCGGTGCACAGCGTGTTTTCAGAGGCTCGGTGACTCGATCCCACTGAGTTAGGATGGCCTGACGCGCACCTTCCCATTGGCCTGGTCCGTGTAAGCGAAACTGGTACGGTGTGCAGGGCCCAAAGATGATGTTCAGAGCCAGTCTAGGGTCTGTCAGGACCAGCTTCAGGATAGAAGGACGAACACACACTTGTTTAGCCAACTCATCCATGTATGGGATGTAGTCCACCTGGATGGTGTGTCTCTGGGCAGCTACAAACCTGCATGACAGTGTGATTAAGAGTCATCAAGATATACTGAAATTTCATTTCTAGAAATTATGTAAAAGCTGTGTTATAAAGTCATGTGATATGAAGTGTGGAGAACCTTTGAGCCATTGCTTCCTCTTTTGCTTTAATGTCCTTCATCATTGCACTTATTGGAGGCAGTTTACACAGTCCTAGTGAGCATATCACAGTTTGTTATGTACAAAAACACTATACTTAATGTTCTGACATGTTCAGAAAGAATAATTAGAAAAAATAAGAATATCCTGAAAAATATTTTTAAGTACTATGTCATCATACTGTAACTTTCAGAACCAGTCATAAAATACCAAGACAAGAACAAAACAAGACAAAATGTCATTGTCTAATTGTCAAAATACTTTGCTTAAAGCAGGCATCTTCAAACTCATTTCTAGAGGGCCACTGTCCTGCAGAGTTTAGCTCCAACCCCATTTAAACACACCTGAACCAGCTAATTAAGGTCTAATTAGGCATACTAGAAACATCCTGGCAGGTGTGTTGAGACAAGTTAAAGCTAAACTCTGCAGGACATTGGCCCTCCAGGACCGAGTTTGGAGAACCCTGGCTTAAAGGATTGGTTCACTTTAAAATGAAATTTACTCCAAGATTTACTCACCCTCAAGCCATTCTAGGTGTATGTTACTTTCTTCTTAATATCTATATTAATAAATATCCTGACACATTCGAGCTTCATAATGGAAGAGAATGGGAACACCGAGTATGAAGCTCAAGAAAGTGCATCCATCCATCATAAACGTTCTCCATACGGCTTCAGGGGGTTAATAAAGGCCTTCTGAAGCTTCCGTCAGACCACCTTCCATATTCAACTTATGATAAAGTGTCTGTTACGCTGTTCATAGAGTGAAGCTAGATATTTTCCTCTATAACTTATTAAATATGGATATTTTTCTTGGTGTGGAGTACATTTATAATGGATTGGAGCACTTTCTTGTGCTTCATACTTGAGTTCATACTCAAGTTTAATATTATGATAAAGCTCAAATGTGTCAGGATACTTATTAATTAATAAAACTCAGATTGTGTTCAACAGAAAGAAGAAAGTCATGTACACCTAGGAAGGTTTGAGGTTAAATAAATCTAGGGGTAATTTTCATTTTAAAGTGAACTGATCCTTTAATTAAATGTCAGAGAAAAAAAACTCATGAAAAACAACATTTTAGGAGATAGAAATCTTAAATATTAGTATAAAGTACAGCTTTGTTGTTCTGAATTATATGAACATGAATATACCCTTAGTTTTCTGTGTAGAAGATCAGAATTATGATTTGATACCTTTAAAAACACGTGTGGCCCAGCGCGCTTGCATCTCAGATATGGGCATAATGGATCCCAGAGGGTGGATCAGACCAATCATGGCTAAAGTTGAGCGTTCTAGTGCTGGGGGATACATGTATTTGTACAGGGATACCTTGTTCTTTGTGACAGGAATTATATGTGAAGACAGGAAGGGGAATGAGAAAGTGTAGCCTGTGGCAAACACCACCAGATCAATGTCATCCTCAACTGTGCCATCCTCAAAAACCACACTTGATCCACAAAACTCTTGAACATTCGGCTTGACTGAGATGGTACCGGAGAGGATCCGGTGTGGTAAATCATCATTGATCATGGGTTCTCGGCTGAAAACTCTGAGAAATAATCAAAAGACATTATATAGAACACTATGAAAAGTTTAATTGCATCAGAGATAAGTTCAGAGTACCTGTGTGCAGGCTGGAGCCCATAGAGCTTGTGGTCAAACCGTTTATTAAGTTGTTTCTCTCCCACATTGTTGATAAATCCAACCGGCAACATTTGATTAATCCAAACACGCATTCTGTTATTAAACATCATATCTGATGGAAGACCATTGTCTCCAACACGATTTAGTATCCAAGATCCCTTTCGGGTGCTTAGATAAACCTGGAATAAAGTAAGAAAGGGAAACAATGTGGAATACAGGGGCTTTAATAGGAGTATAATAATTCATACACTATAATCATTTACACAGTAATTGTGGTATATCACCTGTTTGGCCATTCTGCTCAGCTCTACAGCAATATCTCCTCCAGAGTTCCCAATGCCAATCACAACTACCCTCTTCCCTCGCCATTCATCGGGGGATTTGTAGTCACGACTGTGGAAGTATTTCCCCTGAAAAGTGTCTATTCCTAAAAAGAGGATTTGAATAATTATCCATTATAATATAGCAAGTATATGTATACTTTCTGAAAAACAATATTTCTGTACAACTGCCTGAGATTCTGCTTAATGCTACAACAGTTGTACAAGAGCTGTGATTAGGCCCTAATGACTCTTGTACAACTAAAGTTTACTATGAGTGTCCTAGATTGGCTTTTATTGACTTTGCATATAGACTCTTTGCATGGTCATCACATGTACTGCACCTGGAAAGTCCTTTAGAGGGAGGTGAGGGTGACAGTGGAGACCGGTGCAGACCATCACAGCATCAAACACCTGCTTCTCTCTCAGACCATCCTTGGACTCTATCTCTACATCCCACTGTCCAGAGTGAGAGAAGTCGAGCCTTGGTGTAACATGAAGGACTTTTGTCTAAGAAACACAAAACATGTAAATCTTTGAAACCCCAAAAACCTAGGATAAATATGATGTACAGTATATTTCTAATTTCACATTTGCTTTGAAGCCAGACCTGGAAAAGGATGTGCCGTGTGAGCTGGAAGTGCTCAGCATACATTCGGAAGTAGTCCATGATGAGGGAGTTGTGCATGTAGTTTGGGAAGTGGGCAGGGATGGGGAAATCACTGTAGCACATCATCTCCTTTGAAGTGTTGGTAATCAAAGAGTGGTAAATGCTAGCATGATCAGGATTTTCCTGAGATGGAAAGACAGTAAGCAAACTGCATCAATATCTCATAGCATCTTGTTTATTGATGGTCTGCAATTAAATGTGCCTCAGGGTTCAGTGTTTGGCCTCTTTCTTTTCTTCATATGTCTTATAGCATCTGCAGATATTTTGTATAAATAACAGTCCAGGGACATTCCAGTGCAGCAATGAAGCGCAGCTTCTTGTTCCCACATTTTCAGGGAACAGGGTTAGTTGACTTAATCTTGTGGAGGGAGCCCTAGCTATTAAAAATAACATCAGCTGAAAGCCCTGTGTCCCTCAGTTGGTTCCTCTCAGGGGCCAAACATAAAGGTTTTCACATCTCCAGTCGGGGATAAAATATAGTCTCCTGCAACAGTTTCTATTCCCCCATTGGTATGCTGGTCTGCACAGTAAATCTGCTCCCACATTAAGATATCTGGGGATGTAAATCACCCTGTGGGACAGAAACTTGTCCAGAGCCCAGAGCAGAATACGCTGCACTTCCCTGTCTAGACGTTGCAAACGCAGTCCACCCTGGCAATTTGTATTAGAGGCTAACAAAGTAATGTCCACCCCCACTAGGACATGGTAACCCCTTAACTCAGGGGTAGGCAAGTTCGGTCCTAGAGAGCCGCTGTCCTGCAGAGTTTAGCTCCAACCCTGAAAAAAAACCTTCAGCTGCCTATAGCCTTAGTAATCCTGAAGAGCTTGATTAGCTTGTTCAGGTGTGTTTAATTAAGGTTGGAGCTAAACTCAGAAGGACAGCGGCTCTCTAGGACCGAACTTGCCTACCCCTGCCTTAACTGGTGGAGGAGGCACTTCAGGGCCAGAAATAAAGCCATCAATTTTGAGGCAATTAATGTGCCAATTGAGATGATGACCTCACCACATCACTTTGGACTGGACGACAACCTAAGACTGCTCCCCAGCCCGTATGGCCCGTTGTTAGCATCTTGCAACATTAACGCATATAGAGTGGGACCCACGGTGAAGAACCGGGGTCTGAGCCACATAGAATGGGAAGAAAGCCACAGCATGAAGCCCTTATCATGAACATGGATTTCTAAATGTGCACAAAGCATTAACATGTGACTTACTATAGATATGGATTTCAGAAAGGGCATAAAGCACTCAGCGCATGCCCTTGCCCTTATTTGCCATGAGGAATTGCTTGGACAAAATATCTTGGCTCTTAGCCACAGCTGAAACAGTCTCGTATGCAAAAGGCCCATAGGAATCACAGAGGATGCTGACGCCATGAGACCTAACATTTCTTGATGCTGAAGGGTGGTTAGAATGGACTTGACTTGAGCGGGAGACAATTGTGCCCGGATCATGGTGGAATCCTAGACTGGGTAAACCCAGCCTGATCTGCCAGCGATTTGATTTCACCTGGCAACTCAGTCTGGAAACCTGTACATTCATTTCTACTGCTTCTGTTACACTTTTGCAGGAACCAATCACAGACTGGCTTATCCACCTTGCTCGCTATTGGTGGGTATAACACGATGACGATAGAGAAGCGGCGGCAAGTCAAGATGTGTTCCAAGTGCGATATGATTGTTACACACCGATTGAAAACTCTAACTGATTTACCCGTTTCTCACACGACCGTCAATCCAATTCTTTTTTACCTCTTGACGATACTGAATGACTTCTTTAGTTTAGCAAACAAATCGCTCGAGTGGGTGTAAATACCACTCACTTTCATGTATTTTTGCACAACATGCAAAAATCGCTCGATGCCATTGCTGCATCTGCAAACCGCTGATCAATGCTACAAACCAATACAAACCAAACCTATCTGGAGTTTTCGCGTTGCTCTGCAAAGTACGTTACCTGGATCGTTGATCTGATTGGTTGAAGGACTATCCAATTGTGTGAATAATGCTCGTTGATCACGCCTCTTGTGCAGTAGAAAATACATAGCAGACTCCCCAGACCAATGTTCAATTTTAAATTGAGCTTGGTCTGGTGATAGCCAGACAAGTGGAATTCCATATGAACCCTAAATATGTCGTTCTCTGGGTAAGGACAGAGAACACTTTTCTTCTTCGTTTAGTCTCAACCCTAGAGAAACTATATGAGCTAGTATGACATCTCTGTGTTGTAATGCCATCTCTTGTGATTGTGCTAGTATCAGCCATCTATGTAATTCAAAATGCGAATGTCTTGGAGTCGCAATTGAGCCAGTGCTGCATCCATGCATTTTGTCCTGGGTGATAGGGCTAGGCTGAATGGCAGAACCCGATATTGGTAAGCTTTGCACCCGAAAGCAAACCTCAGGAACCTCCTGTGTTGTAGCAATATTTCTGTGTGAAAATATGTGTCCTTGAGATCGAGCATGTCGAGCCAACTTGTTGTGTACAGCAAAAGACCCAGAAACAAAGGAGCGATTAAACATGGTTTATTTAGAGAACAATTTAAAGTCTAGGCAGACTGCAAGGCGTCGTCACACTGGGATGCTGCAGCTGGTAACCTGGATAACCCTAAAAAAATGTTAAGAAAAGTCAAATCGAAAACAAACCTTCTGGATTCTGTATGAAAAGAGACTCAGAAGTCCGTGATTGCTCATTATCTGCTAATGCGGCCAGCCCACGGAGCCAGCTCGCAGGGCACACTAGCTTGCTGGCAGATCTGGACGCACCTCAGGCTGAAGGTGGTGAGTAATAAGCCTGGCGGATGGAAGGAACCAGGCTTGTAGATCAGAGTGCTCAGATAGATGGATTACGAGACAGCTACTGGGACTGGGAATAAGACTGGGATAACACACAAACAGGCGCTCCAGAGGAAGAGGACTGGCGAGAGCGAAGGAAGTCTTTGATGAGTGAGTGTTCCAGGACGTCCTGGACTGGAATCCAGCTACTCTCCTCGGGACCGTAACCCGCATATCGAGCTATTGAACCACTCAAAAATACCACAAGGAAAACTCCAAAACCACGACAGCCTGACAAGACAGCGATATCTAAGAGATAACACAGACAAACGCCACAGGTTGTTAATCATCCAACAAAGACACGAACAAACAGCAGGGAGAAATAGCCAAGACAATCAACGAAGACAAAACGCTCGCGCCTTCTCGCATCCTTTTGCTTAACGGACATTAGACATCACTGCAAAATCAAGCTGTTATATTCATATTTTTTGTCCAACATTCACAATTTTTCTGATGCATTTCCTTAATTTAATTTCATATGTTGGTAATAATTTAGTAGTGTTTATAAGCCTTTTAAAGAATTTTAATCCAAACTGACTGGGTTTCTAGACTGTGTTTTCTAGAGTTTTGAGAAAAATTGGAAGACTTAAACACAAAGTGTGTAAAATAAACTGTTATTATTAGGGGTTCAAGTGCAGAGCGCTGAAATCCTATTATAATTGTTAAATTTTCCAAGGATCAGCATTCTCCCCTAAAAGTGATCGGCCAGACCAAACCGTAAGTCGTAGGGACTTGAAACTTTGAGGGCTGGTAGTACTCCAAGGCTCGCCCCAATCGGCCTGACGGGGACGCCATTTCGTAAAAAGTACGAAATGGCTCATAACTTCTGAACTGTTAGGCCCTGGCTCAAGTTTTTTTATATCGATGGAATCATTGGCTCAAGGTAGACGAGATGCATGCCTCAGATTTGCTTGTGACCCTGTTGAAATTTTCAGGTATTTTGGGATTTTTGAAAACGTACTTTCGTGAACTAGTCCTAGGTTTTTTGCCCGATCAGAACCAAACCAGTGCAGAGATGTTCTCTGGAGTCTAAATATCAAAAGTTATAAAAAAAAACCAGGCTCATACTTTGGTCACGATAAAAATAAAATTGCGTAGACTGGACACTAGGTGGCGCTATAACTTGAAAGCAATAAAA
This sequence comes from Megalobrama amblycephala, assembly GCF_018812025.1. Lineage (NCBI taxonomy): Eukaryota > Metazoa > Chordata > Actinopteri > Cypriniformes > Xenocyprididae > Megalobrama > Megalobrama amblycephala. The sequence goes on from NC_063067.1 coordinate 25,411,012, forward strand.
ACTCGAAAACAGCTGTAACTACGCAAACGTTAGTCTGATCGACTTGAAATTTGCCTTGCAGTGTCCTGGACCAAGGGGGCATGACAGCCTATGAGGACAGTGAAAAACATGGCTGCCATCGTCCAATGAAGTTTGAGCACCTATTAGACAAGGTTAATGGAGGCCGATTAAAACGAAACTCGGCGGGCATATTCAAATCATGACCCTAGAGGTCTGTAAGTATTTTGAAAGAAATTGGCCTCAAGTTAGCGCTAACAAGGTTTACACAACAGCAATGATGTGTTTTTTCAAAGATCCACACAATATGCATATCATTTGATAGATCTCCTCATGCTGAACAACTTTGCCTCAATGCTGCCAATCAAACCATTCATTAATTATTCATAAATATTTGAAAAACTGTTGCGAACTAGTCCAAGGATTTTTGCCCGATCGGAATGAAACCAGTGTAGGACAATTCTATGGACTCCCTAGATCAATAATTATCAAAAAAAGAAAAAAAAAAAATGTGTAACTTTACTCTTTGGATCGCTATAACAGGATCATTTACAAAATGGGCAGGGCAAAATATACTTAAAAGCCTATAATTCCTAAACAAAAACTCAAAACTTCACAAAATTAAGTGAGCTCATGCATCATATTGCTCATGCATCTAAATGCCAATTTTATGGAGATCAGACCATAGCTGGCGCTATAACTTATAAAAAGCTTTAAAATCCATATATTTTCAATGGTAAATTGCCTGTTTTGGCTGAAAATTGTCAGTTCCTTCTATGATTTAGGTGGTTACTTGTTTGCTAAATAAAACTTAATATATTTTTATGCATATGTGCTTAAAGGCGTTAAATGCTTGAACCCTGGTAAAAGCTGCTTGCAGCTTTAATTCTGTGTTGTCATCATTTAGGTTGGATTTAAGCTTTAATGTACGTTTTGTTTTAACAAAGCAGCTGATATTGCCATAGAAACTAGTGGACTGCCGACTCACTTTCACCACAAAATGGCGGAAATATAGGGCTACTGCTGGGCACCAGTGTTGCAATGGAACGTTCTATCGAGTGCCGCTTCTTGTTAGTGTATTCTTTGATGCTGTTTTACACATATTCACATCTGGTCATGACTAAAGACATTCCCATAGTGCTGATAAAGCACAGCTTGAGTGTAGATTTGAAAGAGAACTCACCTTAAACCTCCAAAGACCCCCAATGTCATCACTGGTCTCAAAACACACTGGCTCCAGGCCTTCATCCAGGCAGCATTTGATGCAGGTCAGCCCAGAGGCTCCTCCACCAATCACAGCAATGCGTTTAGCCATGATGATACACAACTGTCAGACTTAAGGCAGATGCAGATGATAGAAAAATGAGATTTAAAAAAAAAAAAAAAAAAAATCATGCATTTTCCAAAGCATTAAAGTGTCCATCACATCTAAATTTATGCATAGCATTTTGTTGTAGAAATTAGTTTTTAAACATTTTTGATATGTTTGTTACAATTATGAATCGTTGCAAAAACAGAGCCTCGAGCAATAAAGAGATTTCTTTTTTCTGAACATTTTACTATTAATTTGATATATACAAAGAATGACATGATGCGATATTATTCACCTGTCTAGGACAGCGCACTATGGATTTATAAACAAAAGAAATCTGAATTTTAAACCGCAAACCAGCTTTACTGTAACCAGTGTATTTGAGAAATCGACTTGTTAAAGCTGTGACAAGAAGAAAACATACGTTCAGCGAATCGAGTCTGACTCGCCACGTTAGCCACACGATAATGGAGTGATATTTGTGTCAATAAAAAGTTTGTGGCGAACCATCTTACCTAGTGCCTAGTGTGAAGCAGAGAGTGAAGTTTATAGATGCTGGTCTCTCCACACAAACACTTCACCACACCCCTCGACCCCTGCATATATGTTAAAGAGTCGGAGATTCATGGCTGTCACTCGGTCAATAAATCTGGTCAGTGATGTTGAATTAGTTTTATAATTTTTATACAAATATTTGGTGTTGGATCTGTCGTGGAAATTCTCAATACTAATCCGACAATTCAAACAACCTCCAGTTGTCAATATAATATGTATAATACTCAGTACCAATACAGTACTACAGTATCTCGAGGTAATTCCCTTCTCGAATACTTCTAATACATTTCCAATATTTCGAGGTAATTCCATTCCCGAAATAAGGTGACGGCGTTCCATCAAGAAACTATCACTACCTCAATCACACATGAGCACACAGGTCTTTAGCATCTATAGACCCTCACCGTCCTTCTCATCATTAATACTAACTCCGAGTATTATAGCCTCACCCTGAGGGCGACTCTATAGTCTTCCAACACTATCACTGTCTCTGCTGTGGTCTTTTGAGTGTAGAATCTTTAGTACTTCTATTCCTCAGCTGCACAGCATATACCCGACTTGACTTCCAATTTGCTCTTTGTAGAAATGAAGTTTTATTTATGTCCGGGGTCACTGGTCACAACAACCAAGTGAGTCTCAATGAATAGAAAGATACATGCACATTTAAGTCTTACAGTTGAGTAAAAATCAATGTCTTCTTCACTGTGATTTGTTCTGGTGATTGGTTTGTAATGATCTAAGCTAATCATATGACTGGTCTTTGACCTGAGCATCCTTAGTCTGCATTTCTGTACATTTTATGTTGACAAAATATTTCTAGGGTAGAGTGGATAAAAATTAAAGTAATTATTAATATGTTACATTAAAAAAGATAAATTAAAAAATAACGAATGCAATGTGAATGTGTAATGAATGCATATAATATACAAGTTTCACTTTTTGAATGGAATTAGTGAAATAAATCAATTTTTTGATGATATTCATGATATTCTAATTATATGACCAGCACCTGTATGTTACAGAGTTCATTTAAATAGAAAATGGATGGTAAAGAAATGATTTTAGTCACTCCATCTTGGTTATTAGATATTTATTTTTTATTATAATAAAGAAATTCCAAAACTTCAAAATCATTATATCACAAATGCTGTCATTACCAGAGATTATGATTATGGTTGGCCATGGATCCAAAATTATGAGATCTTCAGGTTTTTTTTTTTTTTTTTCTTACAGCTCATGAGCAACTGTAAGAAGGATACTTTTATTTATTACTGTATACAGATGAATGATAAAATATATTTAAGAGATTGAATCTCTTAACTGTGGCATGTCTACGCTTAAAATATTTTTTTTTAAATTGGTGTTTGTTATCGCAGTTTTAAAATCAACTCTATTGCGACTGATGTCGTCTGACTAAATCCTTCCAAAAACATAGACACTGTTGCACAGGGAATGCCAAAGTGCCTATGTTTCATCATTTCCAACATCATCGAAGAGTTTTCCAATTCGACTTAGTGGTTTTCCACCATTAACAATATACATTCCCCATTCAGTTCACTGTTTGCAGAGGCAGTGAGAAAATACTCTGATACTGTGGCCAGAGACAGAAAAGGTGTGTGAAAGCGTGTGAGTGTGTGTGTGAGTAATGGTGTACCAAGGCAAATATGTTGTGTGTAGCAGATGACCCAGAAGCAAGGGTGTGATTTAAACAGTATTCAGATAAAGTCCAAAATAGGCAGACTGCAAAGCGCTGTCCTCTTTGACGCTTACAGCTCCCTAGTGAAAAAAGTATACTTTATTGTATTTTAAATATATTCCCTTTTTCTATAGTACAATGCAAATATACTAACAAAAAATGTACTATCTTTAAATATATAAAAAGTATATTAGTATCATATTTTCACAATACAACTTTTAACACACTTTAAAATAATTGTACTTTAGTATATTTTCTAAAAAATATATTTTAGAAAAATATACTTGAAGTGTAAGTTTAGGTTTTTTTTTCTTAAGTGTATTTATTTGCACTTTATAAAATATATTTGAGGTATATTTTAACTGTGCGCTGAAAATGATCATTGTAACAATGCACTGAAAGTATATTTAAAGCTGCAGTCCGCAACTTTTTTTGTGTTAAAAATGTGCAAAGATTATATAATGAGAATATACAACATGAATCCATTTTCCATACCGTGTTTTTGTCTTATCCTGAATCATTATGGTACACTTATAATAAGTGTTTATATTCAGACTATTTCAGACCGGACTGGTAGGACCCGCCGCAGAGTATCACAGTAAGTGCGTGACTCGCCATAGACATACATGGAGAAAAGTAGCTCCGGCTAGAATGTTCCTCCTCAAGACGCGTGCAGTTCAGTTTATTAACCGCTAGACTAGAGGACCAAAAATCGTGGACAGCAGCTTTAAAAAATACATTATTTAATATCCTGAAGTTGTAGTGTATCTAATGTTAAATTTGAGTATATTTTTTTAAGTTTAACTTCTTCATCCTTGGAATTCATTATATTACTTGTGCTATTTATTTCAGTATGAATGCATTACAAGCCCATTTCATATATGCAGTGTAGCCTATACAATTTCCAAATATGTGTAAATGTTTACACTGGCAGAATCATTTTACAGTCGTACACACAAATCTATATTAAACAAGTACAAGTAACGTTACATGCGAAAAAAAATGTTAAGTGATTAAACTTATCGGAATTCAAATGTCTTTGCTAATGCAAATGCTAATAACAAACGGTCTGTGACCAAAATAGCTGTCAACATTGAACACTGAAAATAAGGGAGATTTCCCAGAATCCACCCCCAAAATAAAGGATTTTTTTTACACGATTACCAGGCGCGCCATTTGCACGGGGGACAGGGGGTCAGGACCCCCGCAGTTTTGAAAAGACAGAAATCGACCCCCGCACTTTTGATAGGGGCTGCTTCAATCTTAGCTTAGGATATTTTCTTTCAAATGAGACCATTTTCACGTTTCTGTGAGCGTTCGTTTGTAAACAATCAACGTAAATGTCTCTCGAACGGAGAAACACGCGATCTCCAAACCATCGATCAAAGCGTGCTAACGTTTTAGGACAGGTCGATGGTTTAGAAACAAGCACGCCGCCATCTTTAAAAAATTGTCTTTGAACTTCCGTTTTAGCTCTGTACATTTCTATGGCATCGCTGTCAAAGAATAATTAGTTGGTTAAGTGGATTTACCTGTTGTAGAGTTAATGAAAGTTATCATGAGCATTGTTATGTTTAAAGCAGATGTCTTAACAAATGTCAGTAGATCGGGAAGATTTTAAAACGAGCAGTTCATTCATAAATGTAATATGTGGAAATACAAACCAGAAGTCAAAAGACAACGAGCGCAACGCTGAAAAGGGGCGGGGCTACATAAGGTCTAATCATGCCCGAACGTTAGCGTTTGTCAATCAAGCCAAACCGTCCATTCAAATTTGAAGGTTGATCTCTCAGGTTGACGCGCAAGGCTTGACTGAAGTTTTCTTGAGGATTTATAGTTTATGGACTGTTTTGATTTTGGTAAATACATCTAGAAAGGTAAAAGCATTGATGGCATCTATAAAGAGATATCTGAAAGCGAAACGAAAGTGATATTGCCTCGTCCAGTGAGGAGGACGCACGAGAGGAGTATGGGATTAATATCCTGCCATGATTCAAAACTGAAAATAAAGTTCTGAAAGGTTGAAACTAAGTGTTCGAAAAAACTCAAAATCTTACAAAAAAAAAGTTTTGCAAGATCGAAAAATAAGATTTGCAAGCTTGCAAAATGTAAAAAAAATAAAAAATATCTCTGCAAACATCGTTGTTTTTGAGATTTCCTTCTTCAGAACTGCAACATTTTTTTTACGATATTGCACAAAGAATTTTTCAGAGTTTCAAATTTGTCAGTGTTCTCCCACTGTATAGTTTGTTTTCCAGGTTTGAAACCTTGTAAATGGTGATCTGAAAACTGGTGTGCGAATGTGTGAAAAAAAGTTTTGAAACTCTGAAAACAGAGTTTTGCAGGCTTGCAATGTGGTAAAAAAATAAAATCTCTGCAAACATAATTTAGTTTTTGAGTTTTCCTTCTTCAGAAGTGCTACACTCTTTTTTTTTTATGGTGTTGTGCAATCGTTTTTTCAGAGTTTCAAATTTGTCACTGTTCTCCCAGTGTATAGATTGTTTTCCAGATTTGAAATCTTGTAAATAGTGATCTGAAAACTGGTCTGCAAATAGGTGAAAAAAAGTTTTTAAACTCTGAAAACTGAGGTTCGAAAGGGCGAAACTTATTACATTACATTACATTACATTTGCACTCCTATTGCAGACTATTTTTTCAGAGCCGAGTTTACAACACCCACTTTGCGGAGATACGCCCACACAGTAAAAAAATAAACGTCCGCATTGTACAACATCACTACTGGTATTTATGAACAACAACAGAGCTGATATTTTCTGACATTACTTGTAATGTTATTTAAAGTACATTATGATTAATTATGTGCTTGTTACATATACGTGCAACATTTCAGCCGTGAATAAATTATGTTAGCTAGATTATGTTCATTACCTGTCTAGCGATGTATGTTTATGCTGAAATATAATAAAATAACGGTTTGTATTTTTTAATATATCGTATCGTAACGTATCGTTATGTGTAGTGAGTTGGCTCACGTGATTGACCGACTGCTCCACCAATGACGAAAGCGCACAGGATACGCAAACAGAGGATGCACGGATCTCTGGTCCCGTCTAGGCTCGTTGGAGATGCGCCTCGCCTGAAAGGTAGGCAAGAGTAGGCGGCTCAGCTGCAGTGAGGGGAGGAGTTAAAAAAATTGAAATCAAGAAGGACAGTTCTCTGTTCTTGTAGTGGATCAGACACCTTCGAGATCAAAGGAGGATATCGCGGGATTCACACTCATGCGCTGTGTTGATGATAAACTGGATGTAATTTAATTTCTGTTGCTTTTATATGAAAATAAATATAATGAACAAGACACCCAACTTACTTGTTATTTCATTCCATTCTTAATTCGTGTTTATCATTAATTTTTACTTTAATACAGACATTTTTTATATATATAAATATGACAACACTCGCAACACATAGAGAGATTGCACTTTCAGAGACATTGGGAATATTCACATATAATTTATTCACATAAAAACATGATATCAGAGTTTTAAAATCAAACATTTTAAAAGAGAACAATGCATCACGGCTGTTTAAACCAATGAGCATTAAAGGATTAGTCCACTTTTAAATAAACTTTTCCTGGTAATTTACTCACCTCCATGTCATCCAAGATGTTCATGTCTTTCTTTCGTCAGTCGAAAAGAAATTAAGGTTTTTGAGGAAAACATTCCAAGATTTTTCTCCATATAGTGGATTTCAGTGGCCTCCAAATGGTTGAAGGTCCAAATTTGCAGTTTCAGTGCAGCTTCAAAGGGCTTTAAACGATACCAGACGAGGAATAAGGGTCTAATCTAGCGAAACGATCGGTCATTTTTAAAAAAATACAACCGTTTATGCTTTATAAACACAAAATATCGCCTTGTACGTACTTCCTGTTTTCACATTTTTCAACGCTTACGCTGAATGTCCTACGCCTTCCCTATTCTACTTACGGAAAAAACGAAACTGGCACCGCGTTCGTTCTGTAAATCCTGGAATGTTTTCATCCAAAAACCTTAATTTCTTTTCGACTGACGAAAGAAAGACATGAACATCTTGGATGACATGGGGGTGAGTAAATTATCAGGAAAAGTTTATTTAAAAGTGGACTAATAAGCTGTGTAGTCAGAAAGTAATTTCCCATCTTGCTTTTGATCAGCGCAGTCGGTGGAGAGCAACATTTGGCTTGTTTGAGATGCGCCTAGCCTCGCCTGAAACTCAGCCGAGAGTAGGCAGCTGCAGTGAGGGGAGGAGTGAAAAAAGTGCAGGCAAGACGGACAATTCTCTGTTCTCGTAGATCAGACACCTACGAGATCAAAGATGGATATCGCGGAATTCACACTTGAGCGCCGTGTTGCTGATAAACTGGATGTAATTTAAAGTTCTGTTGCTTTTATATGAAAATAAATATAATGAACAATACACCCAAAGTACTTATTTATTTCCATTCGAAAGATGTGTGTATCAATCATTTTTACTTTAATTACAAACATGTCTTTATATATTTTTATAAATATGACAACAATCAAATAACCCAGAGAGATTGCACTGTCAGAGACTTTGGGAATATTCACACATAATTTATACACATAAAATCATGATATTAGATTTTTTTTTTTAAATCAAACATTTTAACCCTTAAATGCATGACTTTCGCCAATCATTCTTACATATTCGGGTCTTTATCGACCCAGATCTATATCTAACGCGGAAGGATCTCTACCTGTCGCGATAATATAAAACTCTTCTGATAATAGAGTAACAATTACAGAAGAATAAAATAAAGCATATTTTGTTACCTTTTGGAGCTTGAAAGGAGCTCTGACGAGGACAGTGATGATGGCATAAAATATCTGCTCAAACAGAGCCATTTCCCAGTAAATTCAGCAAATAATAGGCTTTTATGTTTGAGGTCACGAATATGAGCCCATTCGCAATCTCAAACATATTCTCAAAACTATATAATTTTCAACATCTTCAAAATCAATATTTCGATTGCTAACAGCTTCAACAGATCCATCCAGTGACAGTTACAGTCATATTTGATTGTGTTCAGTACTTGCTCTGCAGTAAATCGCTGAGCCATTTCATGTTTCTCTTATTATTTCGTTTTCTATCTGAATGAGTCGTCACTTCAGCATTGTGTTTCAGACATTGCCACCTTGTGGAATAAAGGTGAATTGCACTTATTCCGTCATCTAAGATTTAATTATTGTTGTGCAGAAAAAATATACTTACACTCATACACACCTCGGGTCGTTGCGACCCTATACAATTTTTACAAAAAATGAATACAAAAATAGGCATTCTTTTATAATTTTATGATTTTTTTCTTGTCATATTTTTTATAATGAATTGATTGAGGAATACCAAGAAGGTTGATGTCTAACTTTAAAAAATGAACGAGGAGGAGGGTAGTGAATGATGTCCCGGGTCACTAAAGACCCGAGGTATGCATTTAAGGGTTAAAAGAGATCAATACATCACAGTTGTTTAATCCAATAAGCATAGCGTTTCCCATCGTGCTTTTGGTCAGCGCAGTCGGTGGAGAGCAACTGCGCCCGACTGCAGAATCCGATGAAGCCGCCTCACCCTCGCGAGAGGTTTTTGACATTTGTCAGCATGACATCAGAGCAAGGCGGCCCAACCAAAGCCACTGGAAGGCAAGCCTTCAACCTTTAGCCAAAAAAGCGTAGCGGATAATGCTAACTGGCGGTATGGGCAGTACGCGGGGAGAAGTTTTGAACGGCAACATGATAGGCTGAGAGGTGCCGCACGTGATTAAGTTAACCGTTACGCTTTCTCCAAAGGTAAGAGATACAGACCCTCTTATCTCCCTATAATAATAGGTGTGTTCGACATCGGCTGCGGCCGGATGCAACCGATCGGCGAGAGTATCCGCGTGCAGTCAGGGAGGAGCTGAAAACGGAGACATTAAGTCGGACACTTTCTGCTTCCCGTAGTGACGCTCGCACTGCGTTTGCATACTTTATCACAGCTGAAGTGAAATAAATGCAATATTTGACTAATACACTGATGTTTCAGAGACATTTTCATTCAATACTTTATGTACTGCTTACAGCGTCTGTTTTTACAAGAATAAAGTTAAACATAAGCATATATTATTTAAATGCCAATGTTGGGGGGTCTACGTTTTTTGTCTGTTTTATTTTGATAAACATGTCACAATATAACATCGCGACTACATGAAAAGAGCTTTAACTGTTATAAAAACACAGATTTTTGAGCATTACAGGAACTAAAGGTGTGACAATAAACACAAAACACACGTGATCGCTGTCATGCGGTGAATCCGGCCAATCGTGAAACAGCTGTGTCATCATCAGAGCTCGTGCAGCTCCTCTTTAGAAACTGCGCTGGCTGCCTCAGGTGGCTGATCTCGAATCGCTCTCGTGGTACTTTGAAGCCATACGTCACAGTCACATGGTGTCGGCGCTGTCTCAAGTCGGACAAAATTTCTTACCGGCATGCACTGCTTCAAGTCAGCCGCCGATCGTCTGTGCGGCGCTGCATGAGCTCGAACACACCTAATAAGATCTCTGGCCCAACCTCGGACACATTTCTAACCGGCATGCATCTCACAAGGTGATCACCGGTGATAGGTTCTGCGCAGATTATGCTCATCTCAAACAAGCCTATTCCCTGCTTTTCATTAGGAAGGGCTCATCCCTATGCCCTAATCCATTTAAAGGGTTTACCCTCCGGAGTGAGCGCTTCAAAGGGATGAAGGGTGTAGGGGTCAAAAAAACTCTTTTTGGAATGCACTTCTGTGTCATCTTAACGAGGCAATCAAGGAGGCGCTTTCATCGCACATTTTATACGCTGGTTGACCCCCCCAAAAAACATGCTCTGGGGTGCATTTCCCAAAGCAAACTATGGTTGCAAGTTTCGTTGTTATCAACAGGGTTCAATGGGACTTACGACCATAGTTGACTAACAATGCTTTCGATAAAACGCACCCCTGAACGGTGAGTAGATTGTGCAAGCTGCGCCTTTTGTTTAACATTATTTATTTGTTTATTTATTTATGTTTGGTTTATCGCACCATATTGTATATTGTGTCTATGAATGAATGAATGAATGAGGCATTTATATAGCGCTTTCACATGTACTGTACACCCAAAGTGCTTTACAGTCATATCAGGGGTCTCTCCTCATCTACCACCAGTGTGCAGCATCTACTGGGAGGATGCAACGGCAGCCACAGTACAACAGCACCAGTACGCTCACCACACACCAGATGTAGGTAGAGGAGAAATGTATTTGAAACATTTGAATGGTCTGATAAAGGGAGCTGTAAAGTATTTTTGTTGAAGTACAATGTCGTTTTGACCATAGTAATGTACCAAATCTAACTCATATAAATATTACAGTAGTATAGAAAAATATACATTTATACATACATTTATAGGTAAAATTGAACTCTGAGCCTCCTGTACCCATTCTGTGAAGTCAAACAACTTCCCTGTGCAAAGGATCATGGGGGCCCAAAGTGTCCATCTGTTGTAAATCCTTCATTCTGAAGAGCCCTTTGTTTGAAGTGGCCAGTTTTGAGCACTTTGGTTTGTAACGACCCTTCAATATGGCAGCCATGATTGTTTTCACTCCGAAGTGCCCTTCAGCGGGCGTTATATCCCGTTTGGAACGTACTGTGCGCCTTACTGCAGAATGTGATGTGTCCGCCTCGCTGTCGTGAGATTAGGGAGCTGCTGTGATGGAACAGCAATGTAGACGGGAAGTAAACTGTCAACTTCTATAGCTAAAGAAAGCAAAAATCACTAAGAAACAACAAAGAGGATGGCTCAACTGATCATTTAATCATTTGACATAGTAAAAAATACATTTAAATAAAAGCAAGAGAATCGTTGCTTTTGACATTTAAATGATATACAGATACAATTAATAACCACATAATCTGTCACATTATCGACTACGGCAAATCGGCTGTTCTCCCGTACTAGACGGTTACAGTAGAACGTCAAGAAGTAGCAGTTAAATTCGCGCATGCGCAACAGTTGCCAACCATTGCCATTGTGTCAGCAGCTGCTGCTTAAAAGTCCCTATTGTTTTGATACACATCGGCATGACATCTGGGGGGTATTCCAGAAAGCAGGTTATGTGACATACCTGGGTATGTTTAAGAGTAAGTAAGCGGATAACCTCAACTTTCGGTTCCAAAAACAGAGGTAACTTTTAGGGTATGTAAGTAACCATAGCAACTTGCTCTCTAAACATAACCTGCTCCAGAGCAGGTTCTGTTAAAGGGTTAGTTAGTTTAAGAGGAATTCAGATGCATGTTATATTATCAATATGGTTATATTAATGTATCTAAATTTGTTATATAGTTACAGTTATATACACAATGTTATATTATACAATATATAACTGTTTATTCAATTCTAATATATGAATGTATTTTATTGTCATCTCACACATGGATCTGCTTTTTATCCTTTATAACAGGACATTTTCTATCCTATAATTTCTATAATAAAATACATATATATGTGATAATCTTATTTAATAATTAGCATCAAACAATATTAAGAATAAAAAATGATTGCATAACCACCCAATAGCTGGTGATGTGCACCAAGTAGGTTATGTAAATCGCCATTAAACAAAAGTAGCAGCAAGTAGATTGGCGCACTTTTTCTTAGCGTCTGTTTCCATGGTGAATCATCAATTTGTCGCTCTGTTGAGAATGTCTTGTGTGTTAACCGGGAACATACTCTGGGTTGGCTGAACTTACTCCCGGACGCATTTTTGCGCTCCAAACATTCGCAAGTAGCTGATGGGCATACATACCTAAAAACTATGTACAGTATTTTATAAATGACATTCACACAGTTTTATTTTATTTTCAGGAAGGCAAAGGGACATCAATGACGCTCTAGTGGACATGATAATCAAGGATTCACAGCCATTTTCAGTGGTGGAGGATGAGGGCTTCAGGGCTTTTGTCAAGAAGCTTGACCCAGCTTGTTTCCAACAAGGCATGGACTTAAGGACATGGTTGCTGCAAGGTATAAAGTGACAAAAGAGAAGCTGGTGGAGGAGGTGAAAAGCGCCAACACTGAATCTGACATGTGAACATCCATGCAGTGCATGGGTAACTTGCAGTAACTTGCAGTAACTTGCCATTACATGTCTAGTCTAGTCTATGTCTAGTGTTTTGCTGGGAGTTTTGAAGTTCCCTGAAACCCACACAGCTGAGCACATTAAAGAAGCAAAGATTGTTTTGCTGGAGTCGTGGGGAATAAGGGATAAAGTAAATTGCCTCAAACATGACACTGTGTGCAAACCTTCTTCAGATCAGACATATTCCATGTTTTGGAATATGCAGATCTCAGTGCCATTAGAGATCAGTGCAAAAAAGTTGTAACCTTTTTTTAGATGTAGCACCAATGCCACTGAGAATCTGTCTGCAATCCAGCAGCGGATTGGCAGGCCAAAAAAAGAAGCTGATTCAGGAGGTGGAAACAAGGTGGAACAGCACAGTTTTATGCTTCAAAGATTATATGAAGAACGTGAAGCAGTTGGTGCTGTTTTAACATCTTTGAACACCAACATAACACTCTTGAAGAGTGGACAGTTTGAAGCCATCTCACAGTGTCTTCAAGCCATTTCAGCCTTCAATCATTCCATAGTTGAGCTCTCTGCAGAGAAGGTGATCACAGCTTCAAAAATCATACCCATTGACAGAATGCCGTTTCATAAAATCAATGTAAAGGCATACAAACTGACATCAACAACAGCAATTGATCTCACAAACAACTTATCAAAAAGGCTTTGGAGCAGTAGAATCCTTAAGGATGTTGGCCAAGGCCACCCTTTTGGATTCCAGATTTAAAGGGTTAGTTCACCCAAAAAATTAAATTTCTGTCATTAAGTACTCACCCTCGTGTCGTCCCAAACCTGCAAGACCTTTGTTTGGTCTTTGGAACACAAATTAAAGATATTTTTGATGAAATCCAAGGGTTTCTAACCCACACATATGCAGCAACAATATTGAACCTTTTGAGGTCCAGAAAGGTATTAAAGACATTCGTTAAAACCGGCATTGCAACTACAGTGGTTCAACCTTAAAGTCCGCGTGAACCGGAAGTTGCAAACAACTTTTCTCCAGTGCTGTGACGTATTTCCAAGTGAAACGGAATATTGAATTGAGGGCAGAGTTTTACTTTAGCGCTCCTCCTCTCCATCTCTCACGCATAGCAGACTAACGGTTGAAGGGGAGTGGTTTAAGCGATTTCAACCCAAGCCGTCAAACTGATGTCATCAGAGAAGGGGCACCGTTGCAGAGGGGAGGAGCATTTTCAGATTTTGTTTAAATATTACGAAGCCAAACAATTTTTTTGTGTGGATTTACTTCACCACAAAACTAGCAATTTGAGCTAACAAAATAAATAAGGTCATTTTGATTTCATGTGTACTTTAATACTATGAAGCAACGAGAATACTTTTTGTGCACAAAAACAAAACTAAAACAATGAATTTATTCAACAAATTCATCTGTCCCCCGTCATACTGCTAAGCTATTTTCTTTGCAGAGCTTCAGTTTATGTCTGAACGTGGACTCAGTATTGGCCTAATCTACTTAACGAAACAGTTCATTGCTCTAGCGAACTAACAAGCTGTTGACACTCAATGGCTTTTCTGAGGTAAATGGAATACTACGTGACATTGTTTACAAACTGTTTTACTGACATCTTTCCACGGTTGAAACTAAATTGTACTGTATCTTTCAACATACCTTCATGTTCATTCTGTAGTAGTGAAGAGGAAGGGATGATCGCGTTCACTCACGCTCCGAACTGCTGTTTGAACTGAGGCGCCTATACAACAGTCTGTCATGCCACATCAAATGCGTCAAAATGACATTTATTATTTGAATTTCATGATAAAATGGACAGAATTTGGAAGATGGCACTTTGTTTCTTATCGAAAGTAACAAAACACAGAGCTTATTGTGATTATTGGTGGTTAATCCTGGTTCAAAATAAGGACTAATGAACAATTAAGGAAGATGCACATTTAGAGTAACTTTAAATACATTTATTACATTCACATCAACAGTAAACAAGAAAAATAATCATACCACAAATAATATGTATAATTATTATGTATCAGTCATTTGTAAAATATAAACCTACTACATGCATACTTTCTTGGTATGCTCTAAATTCTCCTGTGCACTAAGTGCTTCTCTCTTGTGAGCAGCTTTCTTATTTTTATTCTCCGTAGAAGTCTTTTCTTCTGTCTCCACACAACCCTTCAAACACAAGAGAGAGTGAAACTGAGTGAAGAATCAAAAAATGGCTCCCCCCAGTGGCTCATATGTGTAATGAAGTGTATGTTGAGCTCGGGCTTTGCAAAACATTTTAATCCTGACAGCCCTAAAAAAGCACAAATCGTACCTTGTTCTTCTGGATTGCATGTTCAGCCGTCCATTTCTTTGCCTTCTCTAGATACAGTGGTTTGTTGTATTTAAATTCTGAGGACTGGAAAGTAAGACGCTTCATTAATTTTCAAGAGTAATGTTAGAGAAAAGAAAGAACACCTCATGAAGTCATGAAAGCAGCACAAAAAACAAAATCATTGTTTGAAAAAACAGCTAATCCTCAACTTAAGCCACTGGTTCAGTCAATAGCCATGTTTACATGTACACTTTTTTGTCATTCCAATTAAAATCTTTCCAATTGAAAAACTTGGTGGACTGTTTACATGAGACGTTATCCAATCCAATATGGTGTTTGCATGACTTGTGCTGGCGCTTTCAATCGGAATGACTTTGTGACATGCACACATTAGCCTATGTCCTGTTTGCCGCCTTGTATTCCTGTCAACATGGAGTTTCATCATTTCCTATGTGCGCAGTTTTTATGTAAAGTGTTGTTCTTAATCAAGCAACAGCGTGAATGTGTAGCATATTACTTCTGGAAGGTATGAGTTAAAGACGGACACAGGAAGCTGACGTTTTTGGTGGCTATGCATCTCTATGGAACACTACCCCTCCCTCCTCCGAAAAGCAGAAGCATGTGGATAAAGGTCTGTAGTAATGATACTCTGAGTTCCTTCAGTGAATTTAAATGTGTTGTTTCAGTTTTACTCCAGTTTAATTTTGCCACCACCATTGTGCATTCTGACGACCCCTGGCCTCTTGATGTGATGACGTAGACGCAAAGTAATCGGTTTAACACGTTTACATGGCAGAATTTTTATTTTGTTCGGTTTATAGAAAGGTTTATCCCACCCCCTCAAACGATTATAATTTCATTTGGTTTGGGCATTTTTATTCCGATTAAGGTATTTATATGGAGTATTTTCATTCAGATTAGACTTATAAACCGATTACAATGCTACATGTAAACGCACCTACTGTTATATCAGGCTGTTCAAACAAACAGATTTCAATTCCATAAGTTACACACTTGACCTTTAAAACTGAGGAAACATACAGTATCTCAAACTCACTATATCAGCCATGAGTGGGTCGTCAGGGTTCGGTTCAGACATTAGTAGCTGTATGGAAGTGAGTACTGTTGAAATGTTGAGAGAGGGCCTCCAAGCTCCCTTTGAAAGAAAATGCATGAAAACCAAAATGACAGTTGAATGTTTACAATAGCAGATAATATGCATAAAAAGGGTCTACTTTCAGTGTTAATATGACTATAAGTGTCATACAAAAATATAAAAATTATGATTTGCAAAACATATACAATTTACACTAGAATTATATTAATGGTTTGAGTTAATTATTTTTTTTTTTTTTTTTTTTTTTCAGTCTTTACCTTTGGTGGCAATTTCAGAGCATCAAGACAAATGCGTCCTGCATTATCAATGTTGGGGTGATAGATGGGCGTCAGGAAACGCATCTTTGGCGGCTCAAACGGATACCTTCAAACATAAAAGTTAAACATGTCTAAAATTTTAAATTGTATATTATTTAAACTGCTATTCACACCAATCAGACAACATTAAGACCACTGACAGGTGAAGTTAATAACACTGATTATCTCTTCATCACGACACCTGTTAGTGGGTGGGATATATTAGGCAGCAAGTGAACATGTTGTTCTCAAAGTTGATGTTAGAAACAGGATAAATGGGCAAGCATAAGGATTTGAGCGAGTTTGACAAGGGCCAAAATTGTGATGGTTAAACAACTGGGTCAGAGCATCTCCAAAACTGGGGCATATTCTTCGTACGTCGCCAACTCACTTAGCTGGATTTGACTGATGGCAATTTGGCATGATCTTGGATTGTTCGGTTCTTCGACGCTCATCCTGGACTTGCTGTCATAGCAACAAGTCAGTAAGCTCAAACCTCCTCGGGAGCAGGCTTATTTCATGTAAACAGGATTAGATTGCATCTTTTTAAGCGGAGGTGATGCTTAAAGTCTGTCCCAGCCACTGCTACTTTCCCACAAGAGTACCCTAATGTAAACCAGGGACAATAATAATGATTTAAAAATAAATTTGCAAATAATACTATAATGCCGTGTAGTGTCATAATATAGACACCGACAGTTTTACTCTTTGAGAGATTCATTCATGAGGGAATAATTACGTAATAAGTTTTATTGGAGTCTTACACACATGATGTACAGATGTCTATGCCGTACATGCATTTGTGCATTTGAAAGCACAGGAGATGCAGATAACTTGATCTTGACCCTTAAGAAACTTTAATTAATGCTGTCAAATATGCTTCAAAGGTAAATTAGTTGCTAATTACAACATTGAAATAAAAAATTGCCTGTTCAAATACTAGAAATTGTGAACATAGCCTAAATAATTTGGTAATCATGTATAAAAAAAAAAAAAAAAAAAAAAAAAAAAGTGTGCGCACATTTCATTTATCTATTATAAATGAAATGTCGTTCTTCTGTCATTTATTCGCTTGGCTGTTTCCTTATCTAATGTCTAGAAATTCATCAAGTTTTTAGTCAGGTGTCTTTTCTCATTCTATGATGTCATTACGTTGCCGTCTTGACTCCAGCCAATTGCTGCATTGCTGATCGTGGTTTCGTGTATCGATACATCTGCCCTTTTCATGGAACACGAGAACACGCAGTAACCTTAGACAACTTAATCCAGATATTTTAATCCAATCTGCAAATTCGTTTGAAGAACCAAATTAGCCAGAGTTCAGTTATCACGATTAGAAGATCTGGCATCAGTCAAATCATCTCAGATGTATTAAGCGAGGTACGAAGAATATGCCCCTGCAGCTCTTGTGGGGTGTTCCTGGTCTGCAGTGGTCAGTATCTATCAAAAGTGGTCCAAAGAAGGAACAGTGGTGAACCAGCGACAGGGTCATGGGCGGACAAGGCTCTTTGATTCACGTGGGGAGTGAAGGCTGGCCCGTGTGGTCCGATCCAACAGACAAGATACTGTAGCTCAAATTGCTCAAGAAGTTAATGCTGGTTCTGATAGAAAGGTGTCAGAATACACAGTGCATCACAGTTTGTTGCGTATGGGGCTGCAGAGCTGCAGACCAGTCAGAGTGCCCATGCTGACCCCTGTCCACCGCTGAAAGCACCAACAGTGGGGATGTGAGCATCAGAACTGGACCACGGAGCAATGGAAGAAGGTAGCCTGGTCTGATAAATGACGTTTTCTTTTACTTCACGTGGACGGCCGGGTGCGTGTGCGTCACTTACCTGGGGAACACATGGCACCAGGATGCACTATGGGAAGAAGGCAAGCCGCCGGAGGCAGTGTGATGCTTTGGGTCCTTCCATCCATGTGGATGTTACTTTGACACGTACCACCTACCTAGCCATTGTTCAGTCCCTCCAGGATTCCGCAATTCTGCGATTGCAGAATTTACCACAAAATCAAGCAAACTCCGCAAAATTCGGAGGGGCTCGCAATTTTTCTAAATTGCCGCATATTTTCTGCATATTTTGAGCCTAAACACGTCATGTGACGCCATCACAACGTACATTCAGCCAAAGGAAAGCCCACTTCGAAGTAGACTACATGCATTGAACTTGAATCGATCGATAAACAACTGTTTGCGGCATTGCTTCGGCTATGCATCTGTCAGTCAGTCAACCACCGCAACAACCCCGCTCCCGCTGTAAGCGCGCATCTCTCTCTCTCTCTCTCTCTCTCTCTCTCTCACACTCACACACACTCTGAGTGACATCGTTTCCATCAATCAGTTCAGTTTATCAACAGTGTCTGTATGTTGCCTAAGTTCACACACTCTGTAAACAGCCCCAAAATGGACAAGGAGCAAGACGGAACAAGTGAAGGAGACGCTGAATGAAAATGTATCCGATAATATTTCCAGGGTCACCCCCAAAAACAGCAGGCAACTACTTCACCTTTCTGACACCGTTTGTCTACTGATTGTTTTCATTCGAACTATATAGTTATGTTCTTTTGCACTTTGCTGCAAATTGCAGTTTGCTGCAGTTATTTATGTAAATCAATGAGATCTGTATAACAGTACAGCAGACTACTTTCATAAAATGCATATAAATATAATTTGTCACTCTATATCTCTTACAATATGTCTTGGTAAGAAGATATGCTTAGTTTTATGATGAAAGCTCTATAATTTTTATTGTAGGGGACAAAACACAATGCAATGCAATGCAAATGCATGCAATGATGATTGAGAGATGAACAAATAAATGTTGCTCAAAGCCTGTTGTATCATATTTGATATATAAAATATACAAAACCTTCTAAATGACAAACATGCCCCCATAGTTTCACAAAATCCTTTAGGAAACACTGCAATGTAACATTTCATATATATATTTTTTTGTTTTATTTGGTGTTACAAATGAAATAAAATGTTGAAATTATATTTTAAGTTATTATCAGTGTTCTCCTTTTCAAAATTACAAAGCCCAGTGGTTCTTGAGCTCAGAAAAGTAATAAAAATGTTAGATGTTAAAAATGTTAAATATTTTGAGAAATGCCACAGCAAAATCAGTCATTTTAGGCTCCAGAATTCAGAAAAAAGTCCCGCGAAATCCTGGAGGGGCTGATTGTTACAGATCATGTACACCCTTTCATGGAAATGGTATTCCCAGGTGTTGACTTGGCCTCCAACCCAGATCTCAATCCAATCGAGCATCTGTGAGATACTTGGGTAAAGTTGGTTTTATATTCGCACATTCGGACTTCAGACTTTCCAATAAATGTGCAATAAATTAATGTTTGCGAATTTTAAGCAGCAACATGATATTGACAACTAACAATTGTCAACTTACAACATTTTTCACAGTCGATCAAAATAGGCAAGTATTGTTTTAATGGCATATTTACTTGTGAATGTCCACTGAATGTCCAATGTTGTGTGATTAACAAGGCTATGAATACGGATGTCCGAATGTGCGAATATAAAACCAACTTTACCCAAGTCTGTGAGATGTGCTGAACAAACGATCTATGGAGGCCCCACCTCGCAACTTACAGGACTTAAAGGATCTGCTGCTAACATTTTGGTGCCAGATACCACAGCACACCTTCAGGGGTCTAGTGGAGCCCATGCCTCGACGGGTCAGGGCTGTTTTGGCAGCAAAAGAGGGACCAACACAATATTAGGAAGGTGGTCATAATGTTATGCCTGATCGGTGTAAATGCATCTAGTAGTTATTTTATATAGAAATAAATCATGCCTTTTTTTTTAGAGGTGAATACCATTTACTATCATGAAATCAGCTTAAAATATAAAATAATACAAAACAAAATAGAATTGAACTAAAATATAGTACAACGCTTCCATTAAAAAATGTTGCACATATTGCCTTGACCATCAGGATCACAAGTGTGTACAATAGTCTCACCTCTCAGGTATGTTGATTTCCAGTGTGAACACGCCTCCTTCATATGGAGTATTTGCACCTCCAACAATCTCTATATCAAAAACAGGAGTAATGCAGGGGAGAGGATGCTGTCAGTATTTAAGGTTTACTTTGATATTGCATATTTTAATGTCATATGAAGGCAGACTGACGGGCTTGTAGTTCATCCACTCGTTCCTCAATCTGCCAGCACGAGACTCCCGGAGGAGGTTCAGCACTGAGAAGCTGCATCTCCCTCTTCAGACGACTGATTCTCTGCATAACGAGTGTCTGAATGAACACGACACAGTTATTAAGCGAACAGTATTTTAGCACTTCGCCATTTTCACAATACACATACTGACACATTCCCCTTAACCAGCAGCCCAATGTTAATCTATGAAGACTGCGAGTTTTGTCGAGATGTTATATAAAACGTCTATATAAAGCAAATTGTTTCATTGGCCATTACATGAGATGATATCTTGACTTACTAGTGTTGTTACTGCCGAGTTTTGCTTGTTGACTGAACAGTAAACAGCCCCTGAGTGAGTGTGGTTTTGAGTCCTCCCGCTAAATGTTCATACGTCATTGTGCGACCGACGCGCGGTTTTACCTCCAGGTGCATTATGGGTATTGCAGTTTCTTGCGTGTTCACTTTTCATAGTTTTATCGTCTTTTTTGCTCCAGCTGAATCAATCCTCGTTTAAAATGTTCTGTCATAGCTACAGTCTTAAAATGCCAGTATGGATGTGAGAGATTAAATGTTTTGTACCTTTTATTGAAATGTTTTGTAAAATAAGCGCACCTCATTTCTAAATTAAGCTATACAGTGCATAATGTCAACCATTGGAAATATTTACTCCTGCTTGCTGGATTTCTTGTATTTTAAACACAATCCTGAGAAAGTGTGGAAGGGCATAAAGCATATCATATCATCACAGCAGTAGCAAAGCTTGAAAAGCAACGCAAATAAAAGTTTTTCTCTTTTATGCGACTGCAGTGCTTCCATACTGACCTCAGGGTGCCATTTGTCTCTAGTGAGAACTTTCATAGAAGCTTCTTTTGATAACACTGTCTAGTCTGAGAGTTGTAATCATTATTCCACCTGGAGAGACAGAAAAAAAAAAATATGTTCAACATTAATAAAAATGACATATATGGGTCCAATAATCTGAGACCACATTTTCATTCTCAAATCATGCTGGATGATATGGTTCATGTTGAACTTGTGGAGTTCATGAGTAAATATTAAATACTAAATATTGAATACTAAATATTGTACATAAAAAAGAATCCAAATCCACTCAAATGATGCTGATAATAAAAATAAAAATAATAATATCAAATTAGAAAAAGAAAACTTAAACATTTTCATTATTTCTCTCAGACTGCTACCGACTGCTCTAATTGTCAAAAAAACAAAACAAAACAACAACTGCTTAATTTAAATAGCTATAAAATTTCTTATATAAAGTTTCCCCATCTTAAATACAATATCATAAATGTTGGCTCTGACACTTCTTTGAAATGCTCAAGATCTCATGATCTCAAAAT
Organism: Megalobrama amblycephala; assembly: GCF_018812025.1. Lineage (NCBI taxonomy): Eukaryota > Metazoa > Chordata > Actinopteri > Cypriniformes > Xenocyprididae > Megalobrama > Megalobrama amblycephala. The sequence continues at coordinate 25,432,957 of NC_063067.1, forward strand.
AAAATGACCAAAGTAGTGAATGGCAAGATATCAAACAGCAAACTTTTGATTAAAAAATAAAAATAATAATAATTCACAAAGTTCTTTAGGCAATAAAAAGTTCTTACCCCGATAACACACGTACATATGTGCCGTACACAATGGCAAAAGTTACGAACTGCAGCTTTAACCCTTATGCACTGTTCAATTTCTGATCCGGGTCAAATTGACACTTATTGGATTCAATACAATTCCCCAAAAATCACACGATGAAAAAAAACATACAGTCATGTACAAATAATTAACTTTTAATATCAATACTTTTAACACATTACAAAGAATAAATATAAAATGTTTTTAACCACTATTTTTAAGACTGCACCTTCCCCCACCAATGGGATATTTACCATATTATACATTTAAAACAAGAATATCTTAGTCTAAACCAAAAGTAATCTTAACAAACTATATATCATTTGAAAGCTAGTTTTCATAATTATTTTCAAAAGAAATGACGGAGCAATAAATATATACCAAACTATAACACATAGGGATGTAACGATTCACTCAACTCACGATTCGATACGATTCACGATACTGGTTTCACGATTCGATTTTCTCACGATTTTTTTTTAACAAAATGAGATTTAAATGAGAAAGTGTCTTTTTATTATTTCTCAGACAAAATGCTGTATATTTCTTTGTGAAATTGAAATATCTTTATAACAACTAAATTGAAATTTTAAAACAAATCCTAAATCAAATAAATAAATAAATAATACAAATAAAAGAAATCTCTTCATATGAGTACATGAACAAGACGTTTATTTGCTCTATTACAGGCTGAACTATCTGTAGCCATTTAAAATTAGAGGCAACCACTGCATTTTAATCACAATCCCAACAAAGATGCTGTTTGAGCAGTTTTTAATTTAAATTAGATTGTATAATTTTTAACATCTGAAGCAAAAACAGAATGTTCAGACTTTAGCTTTGTGAAATTATGCTACATAAAACTTCATAAGAGCAGAAGGGCTGCATGAGAACGCAAATTCACTGTCTGACAGCAGGTGTATGGCGTTATTTTACTGTCAATTGTCGAGAGCACATTATTGTGACGCGAGAGCATATCAATGTAATGCGCGAGCGCAAATCTGTCCGCTCCCGCGCGGATTTCCTCTGCTCTCGCGCAAATCTGTCCGCTCGCGCGCGGATTTCCTTTGCTCTCGCGCAAATCTGGACGCGCGCGCTCAAATATACAGTGCTCTCTTATGAACTGCCTCTCCTCTCGCTCAGATATTGCGTGTGCACGCTCAAACTGTTTCCTGCGTGCTCAAACGTGTCCTGCGCGCTCAAACTGCACATGTGCTCACGAATCTCTCCGTGCTCTTGCAGAAATTAATTTGCTTTTGGATTAAATGCTGTCAAAAGTTATAAACCAATCAGAAGAGACGACTGATCCATGAAAATGCTACATGGAATCTTATTGGCTGAGAGTGAACTGTGCCTGGAATTCTTTCGACAAAAATATATATTTATTTCTTTACAATTTAATAATATTTTTAAATGTAACCTAGTCTAACTGCATCACATTACAGGTCAAACCCCTATTTATCTAAACAAACAAACAAAAAATGTTTCTTAAAGTTATTGTGGTCATACGTTTTGTGTTGAAATTAAAAAAAAAAAAAATAAATAGGTAACATTTTACAATATGGTTTTTATTTGTTAACATTAGTTAATGTATTATCTAACATGAACTAACAATGTGCAATACATTACTGTAATTATTAATCTTTGTTAACGTTAAAAATACAGCTGTTTGTTGGTTGTTTACTTCACAGTGCATTTAATAATGTTAACAAATACAACATTTGATTTTAATAACGTATTAGTAAATGTTGAAATTAACATTAACAAATATTAATAAATACTGAAGAAGAGCAATTCATTATTAGTTAATGTTAACTAATGCAGTTAAATAATGTTAACGCAACCTTATTGTAAAGTATTACCAACAAACATCTTCTGATTTAAGACCGAACAAGATCAGGGTCAAATCGTCATTCCCTTAATACTTAATGTGGAGATCACATACCACCATAGTCAATTTCTTTTGAGGTCTGGTATAAACATGACATACAAAAATACCTAAGCTCTTGTGTATGCACGATTAAGCAAAAGAACGCGATCTTATTCCTAAATGACAACGATTCGGTTATGTCTATTAAACCTTTTGAAATTACAATCATACCAGAATATTTAAACCTGCTTTTGCATTGCTGCTGAAAGCAGTGGTCATGTAAGCTATATGTTTTAAACAGCTTCACAAAGTGTTTTCAACAACATACTATTGCTACATCTGTGTTGCAAACATTAAATAATAATGCAAGTATTGCAATAACAATTTATAGTCTGAATATACACTGATTTCAGCAATTAAAATAAGTAGCTAAATGAATGTTGAAACTAATGTTGTTACACTGTTCTGCCAGTAGGTGGTGACCAGTGACTGTTAAAATGTATTTGATGTATCAGAATGTATTTGATGTATCAGAATCATTAATTCCAGACCTCAAAAGAAATTGACTATGGTGGTATATGTGATCTCCACATTAAGTATTAAGGGAATGACGATTTGACCCTGATCTTGTTCGGTCTTAAATCAGAAGATGTTTGTTGGTAATACTTTACAATAAGGTTGCGTTAACATTATTTAACTGCATTAGTTAACATTAACTAATAATGAATTGCTCTTCTTCAGCATTTATTAATATTTGTTAATGTTAATTTCAACATTTACTAATACGTTATTAAAATCAAATGTTGTATTTGTTAACATTATTAAATGCACTGTGAAGTAAACAACCAACAAACAGCTGTATTTTTAACGTTAACAAAGATTAATAATTACAGTAATGTATTGCACATTGTTAGTTCATGTTAGATAATACATTAACTAATGTTAACAAATAAAAACCTTATTGTAAAATGTTACCTATTTTTTTTTTTTAAATTTCAACACAAAACGTATGACCACAATAACTTTAAGAAACATTTTTTGTTTGTTTGTTTAGATAAATAGGGGTTTGACCTGTAATGTGATGCAGTTAGACTAGGTTACATTTGATAAATATTATTAAATTGTAAAGAAATAAAATATATATTTTTGTCGAAAGAATTCCAGCCGCAGTTCACTCTCAGCCAATAAGATTCCACGTAGCATTTTCATGGATCAGTCGTCTCTTCTGATTGGTTTATAACTTTTGACAGCATTTAATCCAAAAGCAAATTAATTTCTGCAAGAGCACGGAGAGATTCGTGAGCGCACATGTGCAGTTTGAGCGCGCAGGACACGTTTGAGCACGCAGGAAACAGTTTGAGCGTGCACACGCAATATCTGAGCGAGAGGAGAGGCAGTTCATAAGAGAGTACTGTATATTTGAGCGCGCGCGTCCAGATTTGCGCGAGAGCAAAGGAAATCCGCGCGCGAGCGGACAGATTTGCGCGAGAGCAGAGGAAATCCGCGCGCGAGCGGACAGATTTGCGCTCGCGCATTACATTGATATGCTCTCGCGTCACAATAATGTGCTCTCGACAATTGACAGTAAAATAATGCCATACAGGTGGCGCTTATGGAACAGCGGCAATACAGCGCTTCCATGGTTACCGCTCTAAACAAACAGCGCTGTGCGCTAAAACTATTTTAAAAGCCATTGTATGGAAGTTAGATGAAAAGAAAATACCATCTAAACTTTTCTGAACACAGTCAGTTCTCCTCAGCTATACATTCATATAACCCCCCGCCCCCAAATGTATCGCGATTCATTTAGCATCTCAACCGACTTGAATCGTCACATATTTTAATCGATTTTCAACCGGTTCCAGATGCATCGTTACATCCCTAATAACACACACTCTGATTCTTTCCGGATGTTTTTTTATATGTGTTTTAGTGACTGAATTCAAATAAAATATTAACATTACTGCCCAAACTTCTTCTGAATATGATGTCTACTTCATATATATTTCGAAAAGTATGGAAAAATATGGTTCAGATCACTAACCATATATGGAAATCAGTGGCGATTTCTTTAAGACTGCAAGGGAAGCTCGGCTTAATGTCACAAAATTAATGGTCAAATATGTACTATTGTATTAACATTTTATTGACTAAAAATGCGTTAGAAAACGTTCATCTCAAAGACGAGTTCGTTCAGAATCAGTTACATATAGCAGGTCGGCTGACTCGATTTCCTTCTCATACATTCCCGCAGCGTCACAGTGCATTTCCCTATTGAAGCCCAGCGTCCATTGACTTCAATGGGGCTGCTTTGAACGGTTTTTTTCAGCGCTTCGAAACTAGACGGTCATTGGATAAACGCTGCGATTATGTCCCGCCCACGGACGCGCAGCGTCTCTGGGGGTGAATGGGGAGTGGGCTGGCCCGGACTCCGAGCTTCTGCGTGATGATTGGAGGGTCTGTCGAAAGACTGCATCTCCTTTTGACTGACAGCGATTCTGTACTATAAGGAATTACTGAAGCTATTCGCGCTCAGTCCCATCGCGGATTTCTCAAGTTCAGTCGAAATAAAAACTGCTGCAACCTATTTCTTTGATATTTGCTTGGCGAAATTGCTTGATTTTCATCATACATTTCACACAATTATACACCACATTCCTTGTTTCAGTTTTACAGAGTTTAATATTTTTTTTTTAGATCGTTCATTCATTCATTCCTTCATTCATTCATTCATTCATTCATTCATATAACATTAGTAGGCTAGGCTAGCGTCGTGGGTGAAACTGCGCACGATGGCAGACGGTGCTAATATTGTCGACCTGATTTTGGCGAAGCCATTTGAAAGTGTTCCTTACGAGGAAAAACTTAGAATTAAACAGCAGGGCAGATCAACACCTAAGATTGATTTAGTGCTTCTCCTGTTTAAAGCGACTCAAGTCCTACACCCGAAACACAATGGGCCAAGGCCGTTTAAGCAGCCTAGCTCTGCTGGCCATTGAGAGGACACTGGTCAAGTCACTTGAAAAGACTCCTAGTTGGTACGACAGGGTCACAGACCATTTTCTTGAAAAGGAACGTAGGGCAGAATTTACTTTTAAATAAATAGACAATTTTATGATGTAGGCCGAAAATGAGCTTCCCCTCTCTGACAGACCAGTAGCCGCCACTATGGTCACTGGTGGAGTCTGGATATCGTCTAGTGAAAAAGTTTGGTACTGTGCACAAAATTTTTTACTGAAAGTTCTTTTTTTGAGATATCAACCTAAAACTTGGCACAGAACTTGTTCAGATATTTAGCTTTCAGCAAGACACTGGCACTTCAGGACAAGAGTTGAAGAGCTCTAACATACAACACAGAATTGTTTTGTATTTTGTGTCTGTGGTTGCATTTGAATTTCTGTCTATATGGGTCAAACTGACCCATGAACAGTATGAACGTATAAAATCTCTGTATGTACATTTGACAACACATCAGTGTGTTGAAACTTTGCATGCATGTTTATGACCCTAAATGAGAAAAAGTCACAAAATTTCAAGAAAAACAATTGTATTTCAGATAGACTGAAAAAAGAAATGATAGCTAATTTTTAATTTATGTGGCTGTAAGGATCAATGTGGAAGCGACGTGGTGAAGTGAAAAAATTACCTTAGAAAAAAAACTTTCGCCGATATCTTTGGACTGGAGAACTGCATGTACTTCAAATTTCCCACGATCGAAGAGGGCGCTAATACGCATGTGCTAAGCAAATTTCACTGATCAGACTTGTTGCATACGCAAGTTAAGTTGTTTCAACTGTACCCCTGAACCAACTGTACCTCTGAACCAACTGTACCTGGTCTACCATACATGAGGGTTAATAAAATACTAATAGGCCTACTGAAACTGAGAGCAGGCTATGAACTTCAAACTTACCTGGGCCATTTTATAACATCAACTGACAAACCCTAGGCTACACTAAACAATTACCATTATTGTTATTTAATTTATATTTTCTTTCATTTCATAATTGTATTATTTTGTAATGTTCACTTTAGCTTATTGTTAAGACACTGAATCCATCCATCTTCTAAACTACTTGTCAGGGGATGATAGAGTCTGTCCCAGAAGACGCTAAAGTCTAATTCATATTTTTAATAAAATGTAGGCTAATAGCTGAATGAACGTTTTCCTCACGTTTCTAGGGCTCTCAATTACAAGTAGCCTATAGATTGCGTAAGACGCACCTCAACAGAAAAAATGCTGACAGAAATTGATAAATACAATGATAAACAAAACTTAAAGTAGAAAACTTAAACATGAACACACACAGATACTTTTCTGGTTCTCGTAGAATCATTTTGTTATAGTTTGCATTGTTGTTTTAAAGTTTCTTTTTCAGGTTTAAAGTTTAACCACTGTGCATATTTTCCACACACTTCACATTAATAATCGTTCTGGTATTTCAGGAAACACCAGACGGGCTATTTGAGAGTCATTCACAAACAGGGCCGATCTTTTCCCTACAGTGTTTGTGAGATTTAAGTGCACACAGCCCCTGGCAGATCCGCTCTATTTCGTCTCTTTCGTTTTCATTTCCCGGAAGGATTCTAAATATTGCAGGCGATCCGCATAAGAAAAAGACAAACTCTGCTGTGTCAGACTACGACTCAAATGCTTTCTTCGGTGTATATATCGACCAGCTGTTGATATTTTAATCAGTTATTGATATAATTAGAAGAGTCTGTCAAGTCTTGAAGGTTGAAGAACATGAGTGACGCCTCCTCACCGCCACCTTTAATAAAGGTAAGAGCTTCAGTAGACACAGCACTCACTCACGAAAATATAAGTGTATTGTAGACCTACTGTTAATGAATTATATGAATGAGTAATCAACGTTTTATTTGTGCCTCAATAAACAACAAAGGAAAGTAATTGAATCACGCAAAAAATCACTTGAAACTGCTCACTTTAAGCAAATGTTATATTAAACTAGCTGTTTTGTTACCCTGCAAACCTTCTCAAATGTCAAAACATGAAAGTAAAATTATTATTGTAGATTTGTGATGCAAATCTATTTTATTAACAATTTAGGTGGCAGTGTAAAACTGAAAATAAAAACTGTGCGCCTCAAATTTACTTTCACTTTTGCTGTGTGAGATCTCAGTTTGTTTTCATTCAGCAAAATATGAGTCATTATCTAGTTTCTTTCCTTCCTGATTCATTCATATAAATGCATTATTATATATCCCTAAAAGGTAAACATGAAAGGGAATTAAGGCTTATATATATATATATATATATATATATATATATATTATATATATATATATATATATTTTTTTTTTAAATGTTTCTTTCTGCTTTCCCTTCCAAGCTTCAGCAGAGTTGTAGTGGGAAGGAACCCCAAGTTTGCACGCCCATTCTGCCCAACCCTCAAAATGGACCTCCCTCCATGTATGAGGCTATGCCTGATGAACTGTGCAAGCTACCTGGAAGACTACGTATGTTCCCACATAAAACCTCCACTGCTGTGATTACTTTAAAAGCATAGACCACAACACCTAAACATGTTTTAGGTGCATTAAAGGATGTACTCAACATCATGCCGTTTAAAACATATCTTCCATAGAACACAATAATTGTTTAGATGCATATATTTCCACACAGCCAGTGGGCTTCAAAAGGTCAAAAAGCACCATGACAGTAGCTACCATAAAACATCTGTCTTCATATATTTATCTTGTAGTCTAAAGTATAGAAGCTTGTTTTCACCATGGAATAATAATTAAAAAAAGGATAATTGCGACTTTTTATGTTACAATTCTGCCTTTTTTTCTTACAATTGCGAGTATACATCTAGCAATTATGACTTTTTTTCTCAAAATTGATATGAAGTAGCAATTGTGAGTTATAAAGTCATAACTGTATGATATAAGTTGCAATTGCATGTTAAAAAGTCAGAATTGCATGTTAAAAAGTTGTAATTGCGAGTTGTGCAATTCTGACTTATTTTCAGTTTTGAGATATAAACTCGCAATTGTGAGTTATTAAGGGAAATTTTGAGGGAAAAAAAATCACAATTCTGACTTAATATCTCACAATTCTTGCTTTATATCTCACAATTGTGACTTTATAATTTGCAGTTGTGACTTTTATCTTGCAATTCTGACTTTATAACTCACAATTCTGACATTTTATCACGCGATTCTGACTTTATAAATTGCAATTCTGACTTTATATCACGTAATTCTGAGTTATATCTCGCAATTCTGAAATTATAACTTGCAATTCTGACTTTATATCTCGCAATTCTGACTTTATAACTCAAAATTCTGACTTATCTCCCAATTCTGACTTTATAACTTGCAATTCTGACCTTATGACGTGCAATTCTGACTTTATATCTCGCAGTTCTGACTTTATAACTCACAATTCTGACTTTTATCTCACAATTCTGACTTTTATCTCATAATTCTTGCTTTATATCTCACAATTGTGACTTTATAATTTGCAGTTGTGACTTTTATCTTGCAATTCTGACTTTATAACTCACAATTCTGACATTTTATCACGCGATTCTGACTTTATAAATTGCAATTCTGACTTTATATCACGTAATTCTGAGTTATATCTCGCAATTCTGACATTATATCACGCGATTCTGAAATTATAACTTGCAATTCTGACTTTATATCTCGCAATTCTGACTTTATAACTCAAAATTCTGACTTATCTCCCAATTCTGACTTTATAACTTGCAATTCTGACCTTATGACGTGCAATTCTGACTTTATATCTCGCAATTCTGACTTTATAACTCACAATTCTGACTTTTATCTCACAATTCTGACTTTATAACTGCACAATTCTGACTTTTATCTCACAATTCTGACTTTATAACTCACAATTCAAATGTGCACTTAATATCTCGCAATTCTGACTTTATAACTTGCTATTGCGATGTTATGTCATTTAATTCTGACCTTATAACTCGAAATTGCGAGTTTATATCACACAATCCTAAGAAAAAAAGTCAGAATTTCAAGATGTAAACTTGCAATTGTGAGAAAAAAAGTAAGAATTGTGAGATAACAAGTCGTAATTGCCTGTTTTATTTTTATTCAGTGGCGAAAAACAAGCTTCCATACCTAAAGCCATACAAAAGTTTTGTAAGAGGAATAGATTGAAAATATTCCCTCAATTTATTCTCAAATCACATTCAAATATTCAAACCTTGCATCTCCAGATACATCACATCAGGTTTAAATATATACACATTTACATTTACAAGCTGCGACACACGGAAGGGATTTTCATCAAATTATGATATCAATTTTGGTCTGTTCCAAATACAAACTGGACAAGGAATATAGCAAAAGACTACTTTTTACATGTTTATATGTTTTTTTTTGTTTGTTTTTTTTTGTTTGTTTTTTTATTGGAAATTTGTAGCCACTTCACACTATCTGCTTTCATTATTGGACATTATGCACAAAATGTTTCTCAAAAAAAAAAAAAAAAAAAAAATCATACAGATTTGGCATGACACAAGGGTGAGTAAATGTCCTTTATTTTATGGTTGTAATGTACAGGGATCAATCCTTCTTTGTGGGATAAAGAGGATGTGAATCTCTGGCTGCGCTGGGCTCAGAGGGAATATTCTTTGCGACGTGCGGACCACCAAAGATTTGAGATGAACGGAAAGGCACTTTGTCTTCTCACCAAGGAGGACTTCCGTCTCCGCTGTCCCAGCTCTGGTGTGTGATATTAAATCTATTAGGTTATAGTTATCAGTTTTGTCCATACCGTTTATGATAACCTTGGATGGCAACTGCTGTGAACAGGTGATGTTCTGTATGAACTCCTTCAACATGTGAAGCAGCAAAGGAGATGTGCAATCTTCAGTCCGCTGTCGAACTCCAACACGCAGTCACAACAGATGCTTGACGTGCATGGGACAACAGGTGATCTATCTATCTATCTATCTATCTATCTATCTATCTATCTATCTATCTATCTATCTATCTATCTATCTATCTATCTATCTATCTATCTTATGATTTATTTGGTTGTTTGAATTTCAAGGCAAGGTAAAGTAACAAGCTAAGAGGACCCTTGTTCACTCTGTTCTTCTGTAATTCTCCTATTGTAGTCATATTGATAAATGTCTAACTTCCTACTTGAACAAGTGCCAGAGAATAAATGAAGTGGCTTGCCAAAGCTTGTAGCAAACACATTGTGGAAGGAACTGAGCCACTGTTTTTGCTCAAATATGCTTCTCAGCCCTAAAGAGAAGCATACTGCATATCATACTTAGTGAACGTTTTATATCAGTTTTGTATTTTAGCAAGTACTTTCTAATTGATTCTAAATGGAAACACTGATTCATTTGTAAAACATGGGGTTATATAACACCCATTCCTTTATGCAGGAGGGAATTTCCTGGTTGCAAAACTAGAGCTGTTGCCAATAGGTGTGGCTAAATCAGCCTTAACTCCATTCAAACAATATTACACATTTTTTTCTTTTCATATTTGCCTTTTTGTTTCAGACTTGACCCTGTAATGTTATGAATAAAATGTTAATTTGCTTTGCAATTACAGTTGTAAATAGCACTTGATAAATGGTCTTGCAGGTCCTTGTGTTCCCTCTAACAGAAGTGTTCCTGTTTGTCCTGTGAATCCAAATTCTCGGGTGTTAACAGCTGGATGCAGCACAGATCAGAGCCAGGAGGGGAAACCCTTATCTGCTTACCCTGAGCATCCACAAGCCATGCAAACTGGTCAGTGTTTAAACCATTAATCGTGTATATATATATATATATATATATATATATATATATATATATATATATATATATATATATATACAGTGGGTACGGAAAGTATTCAGACCCCCTTAAATTTTTCACTCTTTGTTATATTGCAGCCATTTGCTAAAATCATTTGAGTTCATTTTTTTTCCTCATTAATGTACACACAGCACCCCATATTGACAGAAAAACACAGAATTGTTGACATTTTTGCAGATTTATTAAAAAAGAAAAACTGAAATATCACATGGTCCTAAGTATTCAGACCCTTTGCTGTGACACTCATATATTTAACTCAGTGCTGTCCATTTCTTCTGATCATCCTTGAGATGGTTCTACACCTTAATTTGAGTCCAACTGTGTTTGATTATACTGATTCGGACTTGATTAGGAAAGCCACACACCTGCCTATATAAGACCTTACAGCTCACAGTGCATGTCAGAGCAAATGAGAATCATGAGGTCAAAGGAACCACCTGAAGAGCTCAGAGACAGAATTGTGGCAAGGCACAGATCTGGTCAAGGTTACAAAAAAATTTCTGCTGCACTTAAGGTTCCTAAGAGCTCAGTGGCCTCCATAATCCTTAAATGGAAGACGTTTGGGACGACCAGAACCCTTCCTAGAGCTGGCCGTCCGGCCAAACTGAGCTATCAGGGGAGAAGAGCCTTGGTGAGAGAGGTAAAGAAGAACCCAAAGTGGCCCGACGGAAGCCTCTCCTCAGTGCAAGACACATGGAAGCCCGCATAGAGTTTGCCAAGATGGTGAGAAATAAGATTCTCTGGTCTGATGAGACCAAGATAGAACTTTATGGCCTTAATTCTAAGCGGTATGTGTGGAGAAAACCAGGCACTGCTCATCACCTGTCCAATACAGTCCCAACAGTGAAGCATGGTGGTGGCAGCATCATGCTGTGGGGGTGTTTTTCAGCTGCAGGGACAGGACGACTGGTTGCAATCGAGGGAAAGATGAATGCGGCCAAGTACAGGGATATCCTGTACGAAAACCTTTTCCAGAGTGCTCAGGACCTCAGACTGGGCCGAAGGTTTACCTTCCAACAAGACAATGACCCTAAGCACACAGCTAAAATAACGAAGGAGTGGCTTCACAACAACTCTGTGACTGTTCTTGAATGGCCCAGCCAGAGCCCTGACTTAAACCCAATTGAGCATCTCTGGAGAGACCTAAAAATGGCTGTCCACCAACGTTTACCATCCAACCTGACAGAACTGGAGAGAATCTGCAAGGATGAATGGCAGAGGATCCCCAAATCCAGGTGTGAAAAACTTGTTGCATCTTTCCCAAAAAGACTCATGGCTGTATTAGATCAAAAGGGTGCTTCTACTAAATACTGAGCAAAGGGTCTGAATACTTAGGACCATGTGATATTTCAGTTTTTCTTTTTTAATAAATCTGCAAAAATGTCAACAATTCTGTGTTTTTCTGTCAATATGGGGTGCCGTGTGTACATTAATGAGAAAAAAAATTAACTTAAATGATTTTCGCAAATCGCTGCAATATAACAAAGAGTGAAAAATTTAAGGGGGTCTGAATACTTTCCGTACCCACTGTATATATGACATCCCTATACATACATACATACATACATACATATACATACATATAAATTATAACATATATAAATTTGTGTGTGTGTGTGTGTGTGTGTGTGTGGACACCATATATATATAATATGTAAGCAATAAGGTACTTGGTTACCACCAGTAAGTATGAAAACTAAAAATTTATATATTAATGTTACTTTTTAAAAGTAAATTCATTAAATGCAATCCTTCCACTAAAAAAATATTTATAGGAACTGTTCTCATCGGCTGTGTCATTTATTTTTTTTAACACCATATATGATATTTCCTCTTACACATACATCATCTTTCCGCACTTCGGAAACTGTGGGCTTCCACTCAGACACTCGCACATATCAAAATATCTCCCTTATGAGAAGATTCTTTGACAGTGGGAAGGGTGTGGCCTAAAAGTGAATGATGCAACATAACGCCAGCAGGGGTCACTCGTAATTCATTACATAAATAATATATAAACAGTTAATTTTGCTTAAATACATAATACATTGAACTATATTGATTTTTTTATGTTGCTAAGGGTGTTGCAGTGATACACTATTGACCAATCAGAATCAAGGACTGGAACTAACCATTTTATAAATAAATATAATAATATATATACACGCACACATATATTATGTAAACACAAACTTTTATGTTAGATGCGATTAATCAATTTGACAGCACTAGTATTTAACCGTTCCAGCCCAATAAGGCAGCAAAAAGTACTCAGTGCAGTACTCAAACGCTGTATGAGCAACGGCTTCATGTGTGCGCGTCTCTCAAACAGGCTCAGAAACAGTCTCTCACGCAGCACGCGCATATTGCGAAATGAGTTCTCTCTTGCTGCTTATTGCGTTTCAGTGGTTTAAAATTACTTGTTTTTAAACCGAAATGCTTAAAAATCTTCAGCTTTCGTGAACAGCACTCTCTTCCACTCTCATTACCCACAAGTAAAGTGCCCTTGAGCAAGACACCTAACCCCCAATCACTCCCCCAGCACTGCAGCAAAAACGACTGCCCACTGCTATGGGTGTGTGTTCATGGTGTGTGTGTGTGTGTGTGTGTGTGTGCACTTGGATGGATGAAATGCAGAGCACATATTCTGGGTATGGGACACCATACTTGGCTACATGTCACTTCACTTCCACTTTCATTTTGCAGAGCTTCCTCAAAATTCTCCTAAGGAAAAAATGCAACAGACATCTCCAGACAAAACCAGACAACCTTCTAATGTTAACTGTACAGATGAACCTCTCAACCTGTCCAATAAACCTGAAAGACCTGGAAACACCACACACACCACTGAGGCCAATGGAAAGATTGCAGGTGCAAAGATTGCATATTCTTGCAGACATTAACTATGGCTGCTATATCATTTAATAATTACCAATCCCTGGAAATGAAGAAAAAAAGAGTAAAAAATGACTGTATGTCAAAAACCATAAAGTAATATGCTTTTGACCATTCCGTCTTTTCATTAGACTGCAAACTCTTATGGGACTATGTGTACCACCTGCTGTCGGACAGTAGGTATGAGGCCTTCATACGCTGGGAGGATTCAGACGCCATGATCTTCAGAGTGGTGGATCCCAATGGACTGGCACGACTCTGGGGCAACCACAAGGTGCTGTAACAGGAGAGACCCACTCTCTTCTGCTTTGTTTGAGTGTTATTGATAATAATCAGGTCTGTTTGTTTGTTATTGCAGAACAGGGCCAATATGACCTATGAGAAAATGTCTAGAGCATTACGTCATTACTACAAGCTCAACATTATCAAAAAAGAGACAGGGCAGAGGCTGCTCTTCCGGTAAGTGGAGACATTTGTATTTGTCATTATTCAAATGTCGGAGTTGACTTGTATGGGTTTTCAGTTGTTAGTTGATGGTGATGCTGATAAAATTCCTATATAATTCCATGTAATAATGGTAAATGAGACACACCCTTTGTAACAAAGACGTGTAATTGTATTGTATGTGCATTTGCAGTGTACTTCAAGTATATTTTTAAAGTCACCATGAATTAAAAAATTGACAATTCTTATTTTTTTATGGAATATTTCAGTGTTTATTATAAATTATTTATCGGTGCAAATCATCATTTAAAAAAATAAAAATAAAATAATGTCCCTCATAATCTTTAATACTGAGAATACACTTTATTGACTCTTAACACACTTAAGCACACTTTTAAAAAAGTGCACTTTATAATAATGTCAAATTAAAAGTTTTAATAATCTGATATCATGCTTTAAAGAAGTACACTTATTTTGATCTGTGGATATTACTTCTGTATCTGTCATTTCATACTATAATCACTTTACTGTTATTCTAAAATGTGGAAATAGTACAAAATCAGAATGAGTAAATGTCCCTAAACTTTGTGAATTAAAAAAAAAATTCAAGTAAAAATTTTTAGACAAAATGTATTAGAAATTCACAAAAATATTTGAAAACCGAATTTTTATTCACTGACAAGGAGTTAGTAGATTTTTAAACTCACACAAGGGGGAGCTAAAACTGTTAAATCTGATAAACTGGGCATGATGATCTCAAAAAGGAAATAACATGGAACAACATTTTCAGATAAGAATGTTGTTCCAGGATCAACAAAATATGTTGACCCAAGAACAACATTCTTGTCTGAAAATTAAGTCCTATCCATATTCCTACACCTAAACCTAACCCTACCCATTACTTATTCCTAAAATCAGAAGGAAATGATAGGTAAATAACACTGATGTAGAAGCACCTAACCCTGGTTGTAAGCCTAAACTTGACATAAACTGTAAACTTGTCCCTCAAATCTGATTGATTGTTAGGAATGTTGTTCCAGAATCAACAAAGATGTTGATCCAGGATCATGTTGCACTTGGTGAAATCAGCTTCTGCGTTCTGGCCCATATGTTTCTCAATCCCTACTTAAATGTCTTTAAAACTGTCCCTCGTTCTGCTGCAGGTTCCTGAAGACCCCTGAGGAAATAATGCAAGGCAGATCAGAGCGTGCAGAACCTTTAGAGTCTCCTGATAGTCCTGCATCCCCTGACTACAGAGAAGATGCTCTGGAAGTATCACCTGTATCGACCCCTACTACCCCGAGCCCCAGCTCTGATCACAACTTCAGCATATCCCCAATCCCATGACACTCACTTCTACATCCTGACCCAGGGTCAGCCTTAGTAACCAATTAACCTGACCTTTTAAAATGGGAAACCCCAGAGCTGAACATCCGATACAGTATGGTAAGGAGATAAGGACTGCCGTCTACAGCTCCAGAGATTGTTGATATTCTGTGGCAGAACCAATGGAATATTTTTGGAGATGCTCTGTTGAAGTTTACATTTGACTCAGGGTGGTTTATGCAGTTGTTTGCTGTGAGTATGCGTTGAAAGCTAAACGACACTAATTAATCAACGCAACAATTATAATTTGATTCTCATAGTCTTGTTGTTTGGAGTTGATATGAAATGTTCTCTCAGGTTGTAAAATTGTGCAATGTTTTTTTTTTTTTTCTTTACATTTTTTGCATATTTTTGGACTGCACTGCATTAATCAAGTAACATTATTAATATGTACACTGAAATCTGTTTTCAATAATTGCCTAATAACTGTATAAAAGTAATTGACAAATTAGATGCTCGTGAACTTTTTTTTTATATATATTTTACGTTAAAATAGATTATGAATGTATAAGGGAAAGTTTATATTTTATTAAATTTTATTTGATTTTTAAGGCTTTTTGCAGTCAAAAGTAAATAATTAAATAGTTTATATGTTTTTTTTTTAAATAGTTAAGTAAATGTTTCATTTTTTGTCTCATAAAATCTAGTACAATAATTATAAAATAATTTGAAAAATAATAATATAAAATAATATAATAATAATATAAAATAATTTGAAAAATGTTGATAAATGGGTCAATGAAATGAAATACCATCTAAAGCAGTGTTCTAAACCAGGGGTCCTCAGTATGACTTAAAATATGACAAAACAGGCATTAAAATAAGCCTAAACAACTAAAGATCAATATATTTCTTACAACCCGAATTCTGGAAAAGTTGGGACGTTTTATAAATTTGAATAAAATGAAGTAAAAATGGGCAGAGGCTCTCCAATCTGTGAAAGAGTCCGTAAAAAGATTGTGGAATACTTTAAAAACAATGTTCCTCAATGTCAAATTGCAAAGGCTTTGCAAATCTCATCATCTACAGTGCATAACATCATCAAAAGATTCAGAGAAACCGGAGAAATCTTTGTGCGTAAGGGACAAGGCCGAAGACCTTTATTGGATGCCTGTGGTCTTCGGCCCTCAGACGACAATGCATCACTCATCGGCATGATTGTGTCAAATGACATTACTAAAAATCATTTTATTCAAATTTAAAAAACGTCCCAACAATTCGGGTTGTATTTTAATTTCTTTGTAGAACCAGGATTCCCAGTGTCTTGGAAAAACCTTTATAACCTAATTTTCAAAGTGTGATTTCTAGACCTGGAAAAGTCATGTAAATTAATAAAATCTTATAATCTTGAAATAAACAGATTTTTCTACTTATGCCAAGCTCTAAAATCTTTTATCCGATAGAAAGTTTGAGTAAAAAAAAATAAATAAATAAATAAAAAATCATTATCCTTATTTTTATCTAATAAATTATGAACAACTGGAAAAGTCATTGAGCCTTTGAATATTGTTGGGGCCAATAAGGGGCCTTTGAGTCAAAAAGGTTGAGAACCCCAGTTCAGCTCTGGGGAAGTGACATTACTGGCTTATTGCTCATGGCAAATCAACTAACTGTGTCAATTGTATTGATTCAGTTCTTCTATGATCCATTCTCCCTCTTGGTGGATGTGCTTGTAACCCACGCCTGGTTTCGCTTATCTCTATCTAATCTAGTCATATGCTCATTTTAAGACATTTACTAAATGTCAAGTAATTCGTATTGCTCTGAAGATGACAATAATGTAGACATGTGAACATTGTGGCAGACACACATATAATAGGCCTAATTCTGACATCATGAAGTGAGGAATTGATTTGAGATCATTCATGGGATCCTAGAGGGGAAGGAGGAACTTTTCCTGATTTTTTTTTTTTTTTTACATTTTTTTTTTATTTTAACAACACCGTGACCGTCTGTTTTAATGTGTTGCTCGGATTGTCCTTGACTTGAGTTAGAGTTACAGACCTGAAGAACTGATACCATTCAACTACGAGAGGATTTTTCCAGTCATGTCATCACCGTTATGCATTCTGTCTAAAAATGAGAACCTCTCAGTGTCTTTCTGTGGATCTGGCTTTCTAGCAACTTATCAACTCGGTGCTGCACAGAGTCTTTTGGATAATGCAGCCTGGATCCTGCAAGGAGCACCAAGAGTGTATGGCGCATCTGCTGGCTCTCTCGTGGCTGCAGCAGTTGTGTGTGGGTCCAATCTAGGTAATTGGAGATGTTTCTATTCATATTCACCTTCATTTATTGACTATAGTGTTGTACTTGTAAAGGTTTTAGGTTCAAACTCCATCCAAAAATGATCAGGTTGTTCCAGGGTTTAGTGTGCTGTAAGCAGTGTTGGGTGTAATGCATTACTAAATAATTCATTGCTGTAATTGAATTAATTTTCCCTTGAAAATGTAAGGGATTACTACTTTTTTTTTTTTGTAATTGAATTACAGTTACTCATGATGTACTTGCATTAAATATCGTATAAACTATACAGAACAAATCTATATGGATTTAACATCAAAAATTAACGTCTAATGTTAAAATGTATGTTTTTAATGTATTCTTCTCCCTTTAAATACCTTGGTCAGTTCAAGAATAATTTATGCAGTTGTATATTATTTATTTGAAAGAATTAAAAGAGCAATTTCATGTCTATCCATGTATTGTTTAACTGGTCGAGGTTGATTTAGAAAGTAATTATTACCTGTAATAAGTAATGCAACACTTTTTAGAAAGAGTAATTAGCAAAGTAATCTAATTACACTGTTGAAGATGTAATTAGTAGCTATAATTAATTACTTTTGTAGAGTAACTGAATGCAAAAGTTGCTGTAAGTCACTTGGATAAAAGAATCAGGACCTAAAATTAACTGTTAAATAAGTCATTAAATCCACATTTTCTTCTCACAGGACGTGTGCGAGACCAGCTTTTGGAATTTGCGAGATTTACCAAACAACACCCGCTCGGTCTTCTCAATCCCACAGTGGATATTTTCAGGTGGCTGGAGGTCACACTGCAGCGCTGTCTGCCTGATAATGCCCACACTCTGGCCACCGGCCGCCTGCATATTTCCATGACTCGCATGTCTGATGGAAAAAATGTTTTGATGTCGGAATTTCTTTCCAATGATGACCTTATAAAAGTAAGCATGATTTTTTTGCCATCTCGTTTAAAAATGTGTATGTATTCTATATGTAAATCTATCAAAATATTAAGTATTGATATACAGTATTGACTGGATTTCGCACCCTGTGAAAATTCACCCAACAACAGTAAATGTCAACGCACATTTATTACTTGGGAAGTTGTAAGATTGAATGTGGGTAACACAATAAACAAGTAAAATAAATAAATAATATTAATCTATTGTATATCAAATTAAAGCACACCTAAAACTAGTAAAAAGCATTGTTTTAATACTTGTGTGGCAGCTGTCAGTTATGTTCATTTTTAACCAAAAACGAGATAAATTATATTAGTTTGGATTCAAAAGCATCAAAACTTTAGAAAAGATATTGCACATAGGCTACCATAGTAATATCTATAATATCGGCTTTTGTTGGAAAATTCTAACAAAGACAAACACAACTCTTTTTAAGAAGAGGAAAATCTAAATAACAATCATCACTTTGGTTTAAATGTAGTGTTCTCCCAACTTTATAATACAGGTTAAATGTGCAGTAAGCGATTTCTGAGAAACGCTGTTGAAAGTGGATTGGACCGAGCAGGGGTGCGTTTCCCGAACAACGATGTAACTCGCTGCTGAACTACCATAGTACGACGCAACGTTGAACAAATCAAGTAGCTAGTCACGACTGTTTCCCGAAACCGTGGGTGCTTCTCAATTCTTATTTGTGCATCCTCGTTTCCTTTCCTTGCGTCTTAGCTCCACCCCTCCAGGATGCGAGGGAAGGACGCAAGGAAAAGACGAGAGGACGGAGGAATTGAATCAAGTGAAATGATAAATCCTCGCTCCCTTTAGCGTCACTTCAAAGCGTCATCAGCTGCGCTCGAGGGATCTACCCACATGTTGTTAAAGTTTGTTTATTTAAAAAAAATATATATATATATATATTAATAAAGCAAGATGCCTAGTTGAAATATATGAGATATAAAGTTTATTTAATCTGTAAAAGTAAAGCGTACATTTAAATTATTGTGACAGATAAGAAGGGGGAGGAGAATTTATGCGTGCGTCACGTTTCTCAATGAGAAAGACTTCCGCAAAGGATGCACCTGTGTATCCTTGCTCATAACTCCTCAGGAAGCTTCCTCACTCCTCGATCCTCGCCTCCTCGCGGTGCAGTTAGAGAATTGATATGTCCTTCAAGATGGCTGAGCTCGATTGTTTTCCGGGTCATAGGATGGAGGACGGAGGAGTGAGGAGACGAGGAGGGATATTGAGAAGCACCCAGTATTGTCGCAAACTTGTGGTTCAACCACGTTGGTGAATGATGTCACGCAGGTGGTGGAGTAATAACTTATTTAAATGAATCCGTTTGAGATCGAATTAATGCTAGAATTTCTGCTATAAATTATGGATGGACTAATTCTCATTTTCTCAGTTATTTTCCTTTATTTCCAGATTTAATCAAATGCTTGTTCTGACGTACTAGAGCACGTATGTACATGCGCACTCTCCTAAACGGTGCTTTAAATCTCTTGACAAACTAAAATATATAAATGCCATTTGTATATATTCGAAATAAAAGATATACATTGTACTTAATGTCAGCTTGCTTATTTTGCTCAAGATAAGGATTTATTAAGTCCACGTCATAAAAACAGGAAACTATGCTTCTAACTATACAGCTCGAGATCTGTCGTTCCAACCACACAAGTTTGCGATGCAGTTTGCGAATGTTCGTTTGAACTATGGTTTCGGGAAACACCAAATCGTTGAACTATGTAAGTAACGACAGAACTTGCGATGTTAGTTGGCTAATGATGCTTTTGAGAAACGCACCCCAGTACAACACACTTGTAGCCAATCAGCAGTAGGGGGCATGTCCACTCTTGATGGGGGAGAAGAGTGAGCCAATCAGAATTAGGGGGCGTGTCCACTCATGATGGGGGAGGAGAGACTGAGTGAGCCAATCAGCAGTTGTGGGCGTGTCTACTCATGATGGGGGAGGGGAGAGAGAGAGTGAGCCAATCAGCAGTAGTGGGCATGTCCACTCATGAGGGGGAAGGAGACAGCAGGAGGGAAATTTGAAGAAAGACTGTAGAAAGAGAGATGGCTGAGAGACATTACAAAAGAGAAAATGTAGCTTTAGTACATGTGTTTAACGATTCTCAAAAATCACTAACTGCACCTTTAAATTCTAAATGAAATAACGTAGGCTAACTTTTTTGACCATGGTAAAATTTGTATTATTAAAATCTGTCAGGTTCAAATGACAATGTGCTGAAATGGCTTCCAACAATATTTCAGTACTTAAAACTGTGCGGTACTTTCACTTTTGCTTTAAGTGGTCTCTTTCCGTCCTCTTTAAGGCTCTTTTGTGCAGCTGTTTTGTTCCTGTATACTCTGGCGTGATCCCACCACAGTATAAAGGCGAGGTGAGTAAAAGTGTTTGTACTTTAAGCACTCTGCGCAACATGCCTCAGAACTACAGAAATACACTAAACCAACATGCTGCTTAAAACAAGCTAAAAATATAACACCTCTATACTTTCCCAGCACTATATGGATGGAGGTTTCACAAACATCCAGCCCTTAGAGGATTTCTCTCCCACCCTCACGATCTCCCCGTTTGCTGGAAACATGGACATCTGTCCCTCCGATACCTCCACCATCCTCTGTGACGCCATCATCCAGCAGCTCTCCTTCCAGTGCTCCCTCACCAACTTCATCAGACTGGTAGATGCTATGTTCCCTCGAGACTGGAGGGTGAGTTCTGTAACTATGGTTCCGACACAGGTACTTTTAACTTCATTTTTACATTCCTTTAACTTCATTTATTGCTAATTGTCAGGTTTTGAAGAAGGCTTTCTACAGTGGATACCAAGATACCGTATACTTTCTGCAGCAGAGCAGTAAGTTTTACTGTAAATATATTATTTATCGGAAGTATTCATAGAAATATGTAAAGTGTAAAATGTACTTTTTTACATTTGGTAAGACAGTAATAAATGCAATGTTAACGTATGCACAGCTTTTAAAATATAAAACCTTAGGTCAACATAATTTGTTGATTCTGGAACAACATTCCAGTTTGAAAATTTAGTTCAAACCCTATCGCTACCTCTAAACCAACTCTACCTAGAAGTTATCCCTAAAATCAGAGGGAAATGATAGGTGAATAAAACTGATGTAGAGGCACCTAACCCTGGTTGTAAGCCTAAACTTGACTTGAACTGTAAACTTGTCCCTCAAATCTGATTGGTTGATTGGAATGTTGTTCCTGGATCAACATCTTTGATAGTCTTGGAACATGTTGAACTTGGTGAAATCAGTTTCTGAATAAAATTTTAGAGATGCATGTAAATCTTTTGTCCTCTTTCGAAAGACTAATCGGACAAATTGGAACCTTTGTGATTTCAAAATCAATCTTAAAAAGCTGAAACAACTCCATGAAGCGCTGTCATTCATAAGTGTCTCACACACCTCGACAGACGCTTTGCCATTGTACCCTCAACGGAGAAAGGAGTCTGATGCATCTGATGATTCACTGAGCTCAGATCACTGGATGCTGACACAGGCTGATGGTGCTGAGGAAGAGGAATCGCAGCAGAACTCCCCCAAACAACCTGAGGAGAAGACCATCAATGGGGTTTGTTCATCCGTGAGTCCATCCCATCAAGAGCTGACAGTACATAAGAACTCTCCAGAAAAGGTTCAGGAAGGTACTGTAGTGTCCTGTTTGCATTTCCGATTATGGCAGATTTGATACAGAAGAGAGACAGTTTGCTATTCTCTGTTTTAGTGCTGCTGTGTAATATCATGGGGCAGCTGGAGATTCTGAGTAATCCGGATGTCTCTTTATCTCAACGGACGCTCTCATACCTGCTCTTGCTGTTCACACTGCCAATGTGGAGTGCCACAACCTTATGGGAAAGGTACTGAACTAGGGCTGCACGATTAATCGCATGCTTTTGTCATGCGTGTCTCGTCAGTAAAGCCGGTTCTGTGATTAGCGGTAAATGTCCATCACCTGCTTTCAAATGGAGCGGCACTTAATATACAGAGCCGTAGTTCGCGGACAAGCTACGCAATATCGCGTTCGTAATCGAAAGCGATTCATCTGCGA
Organism: Megalobrama amblycephala; assembly: GCF_018812025.1. Taxonomy (NCBI): domain Eukaryota; kingdom Metazoa; phylum Chordata; class Actinopteri; order Cypriniformes; family Xenocyprididae; genus Megalobrama; species Megalobrama amblycephala. The sequence goes on from NC_063067.1 coordinate 25,455,807, forward strand.
TTATGAACACGATATTGCGTAGCTTGTCCGCGAACTACGGCTCTGTATATTAAGTGCCACTCCATTTGAAAGCAGGTGATGGACATTTACCGCTAATCACAGAACCGGCTTTACTGATGAGACACGCATGACAATCTCGTGCAATTAATCGTGCAGCCCTATACTGAACTAATTGTAGTTTATTTCAAAACATTTTTTTTTTTTGTGAAAATATTCCCAAAACAGTTTTTGAGGGCTGAAATCATTGACCTAAACAGCAATGTTCAAATTCGGCATGAAACGCAAGTTGTAATAGTCTTTTCTTCCCTATTGTGACATATATCCAAGTGAAACGTAGGGTGGGACTTTTTTGTCCGTGAGGAATTGGTTGGATGGTTGTGGTTTGCTATTGGTCAATCTAATGTGAGTGACAGGGTGTACCACTCTCATTCCTCTTTACAGGGAATGTAAAAGTTTAGCGAGAGAATCAAAATTTCTCAGGGGAACGCAAAAGTTTTGCGAAATAATACAAAGTTTCTCTGGGAACGCAAAAGTTTTGCGAAATAATACAAAGTTTCTCTGGGAATGCAAGACTTTTGTGAGAGAATGCAAAATTTCTCTGGGAAACGTAAACGTTTTGTGAGAGAATGCAAAGTTTCTTGGGAACGCAAAAGTTTTGTGAGAGAATGCAAAGTTTCTCAGGGAATGCAAAACTTTTGTGAGAACACTATTTCTCAGGGGAACACTAAAGTTTTGTGAGTGAAAGCAAAGTTTCTCAGGGGAACGCAAAAGTTTTGTGTGATAATGCAAAGTTTCTTTGGGAATGCAAAACTTTTGTGAGAAAACGCAACATTTCTCAGGGGAACACAAAAGTGTTGTGAAGCAACGCAAAATTTCTCTGGGAAACGTAAAAGTTTTGTGAGAGAATGCAAAGTTTCTCAGGGAATGCAAAACTTTTGTGAGAACACTATTTCTCAGGGGAACACAAAAGTTTTGTGAGTGAATGCAAAGTTTCTCAGGGGAACGCAAAAGTTTTGTGTGATAATGCAAAGTTTCTTTGGGAATGCAAAACTTTTGTGAGAGAACATTAAATTTAACAGGAACGCAAAAGTTTTGCAAATTTTCTCAGGGGAACACAAAACTTTTGCAAGAGAATGCAAAAGCATTGAAATATATTTTTTCCTCCAATCTCATATTTGTTTCCCCCATCACCTTTTGGGGCTCTGTCTTGATGTATGAACAAAACTTCACTACACACATTGTAGTTCACCTACCATCAAATAATCTACCCATCTAAAAAATAAACCTTTGTGTTCTTTGCGAGCTAAAGCAAAGTTCCTCGGGGGAACACAAAACATTTGCTAGAAAACGCAAAAGCATTGACAAATATTTTTTTCGTCACATCTCATATTTTTTCCTTTATGTCCCTTTAGGGGCTCTGTAGAAATGAAAAACTCTCAGCTTTTAAATTCTGTCAATTTTATTAAGAAATTCAAGCAATAAATACCATTTTGGCAATCTTTTTTGTGGCGTGACAGATCACTGCTTCAGTTCAAGCAGCAGTAAACCGATCATCTCTCCCTCTTTATTACAAGTTACAGCACAAAATAAACATGAAATAACATCAGAAGGTATGTTGAAAGAAACATTTAAATAAAAAAACTGCCTTATGCACAATTTAAATGTTTATGTACAACTAAATAGATTAACATTTTCGGTGAATAAAAGTAATTTCAGTGCATCAACAATTTTCATTAAACACATAAAAGTGACGTAATTTAATCTAAAAAAGTTACCTAAAAGGTTTTCATTTAAAAGGCAATATTTGGATGCTGTTCATAAGCACTCATGATGTTTGGATATGCTGTTTCACAGGTATCAGAAATGGATCACTAATGCTATGACTGTGGCATACTGGCTCTGGCATGGGGTCAAGCTATTAATGATCTTTATGCTCAACATCTTTATGTCCACTATGAGGAAAGGCCTTGGAGACATGTAAGTACACAACAAAAACATTTTCTGCTGTTAATTGTTAACACAGCCACTGAGGAAGTATCTTCTGTCTTATGCAAAGGATGCTGAGTCTGATGAGTTTCATACCTGCACAAGTGCACGATGAGCACCATAGGCCCAGAGAGTCTGCTGAGAGACACATGGCGTCCTCTAATCTGAATGGGCACGTCTCTTCTCTTTTACCGGAGAGTCCCTCTGTGGCACAGACCCTGCCAAACCTCTACAAACTCCTGTTTTCACTAGAGATAGAGAGCAAGTGGAGGAGACGCAAGATAGAGGTGCAACACACGTTACAACAACACGTGGCTGATGTGAAACGAAATTAAAAACATGCAAGCAGTGCAGGATGGTTAATGTTACTCAACACAGAGTAAAGTTGATGTATCGCTCTGTGCTATTTCATGTTTTTAAATAGGTAAATACTGAATACATATTGCTAACATGGGACTAGCATTGGGACAATGCTCTAGTCTTTTCCTTCATAAAGATCCTATAAAAATTTGTGGTAACACTTTACTATAAAGGTTTGATTTCTTAACTTTAGTTAACTAACATTGGTGACATTTATTTTACAGTGTCCTTGTTACATGTTACATGTAGTAACTGTAGTAATTACTATAAATTGTGCATAATTACATGCAACTAACCCTAAACCAAACCCTAATCTTAACCCTATAGTAAGTACATGTTTTTAATTATTATTAGGCCTACTACTTAAATGTATAATTACACTGTAACACAGACACCTTAAAAATAAAGGGTTACACTTTATTTTAAGGTGTCAGTTTTAAAGTGTAAATATATATTAAAGTACAGTGTAATAGTAAATAACTGCATGTACTTACAATAGGATGAGGGTTTGGTTTAGTGTTAGTTGCATGTAATTATGCATGTTTTCTAGTTGTTACTACAGTTACTACATGTAAGATGTAACAATGACACTGTAAAATAAAGTGTTACCAAATAATATGTAACCAAAACATTTATAATCTTAGTCAATGTTAATTTCAGCATTTACTAATACATTATTAAAATCAAAAGTTGTATTTGTTTATATTATTTAATGGGACATTGTTGTAAAGTGCTACCAATTAAGTGATTGCCCATTTTTATGCTGGTGAAACTCTTAAAAAAAGAAGATACAAATTAGAGATAAATAAAGGATTTTACTAAATGTATTGGTAACATTTATATTGGTAGTGTATTGATCAATTATAAACATTTTAAGAAACTCTTAATACTAATTAATGTCCAATAAAGGTTGGTGTAAAGCACTTAATGTCATTTTCTGATTTTCAGTGACCTAATTTAATTTGTTAAAGGATTATCTAACTCTTTACATATGAGCTAATTAAACAATAATAATTTGTCAATTACAGTGACAATGAATGAAGAACTCACTGTTTATATAGTCTATTAATGTTTTAACTACAGTTTATAAACTATTAATTAAAAGGCACAATCTGTATTTTTCGCTGCTAGGGGTCGCTAAACTCTTCAAAAACAATAACAAAGGTGTAGATTGTTGACAGTGAACAAGTGTTGAATTATGGAACTTGTCATGCTGATGGATTTAATAATGTTTATAGGGAAATAATGTTTATGGATGCATGAATGCATTCATGTTTATGAAGCAGGGCGTGGCCGAGAATCGCGGGCGCAATTGCTAATGAGAGACAGATATCAGTGCCACACGTGAGTCCCAGGGGATATAAGGAATGAGGACATTTCATTCTACCGAACTACCCGCAAGTGCTGAAATACTACTCATACAGATCAGTTTATTTGATGAATTAAAATTGTGTGGCAACACAGTGCTGTTTCACTTGGTCTAATGTTACACTATCATACTAAACTGCATTTGAGCATGTGAAAGTTGTAATGTTATTCTATGTAATAGTTTGTTGACTGTATGAGACTAACAGTAAGCTAGATCAACATTAGAATATCATACTGATGATATTTTAACATTTCATCGTGTTGAGCTATATAACATTGATTCGTCTTATGTAGCCTACCTTTGCTTACCTGTCTAATAACGTGCAAGAGCAGCGTCTCTGTCAAGTCGAAGTTTGTCACAAAGCTCTCGCCATCTCGAAAACACCACGTCGATATTGATCCTCGTTTTATTTCTCCTTTTGTTCCAAAGTTTGCTTGCCATGGTCCATAATGTTTGAACGAAACAACAACAGCGTGCCGCTAGACGTTACACAGCTGTCCGCGTCTGTTGCCATGGTTACTGTGCAATACAAACGGAAACCAGGGATAACACAGATATTACATCATTGGCAGGTGACAAGGGACGGGCACTATTTAAAATTGTGAATTTCTCTGAATTTACAAATTCTTGGAAACATTTAGGATAATCTAAGAAGATCAGAGAAAAATTGCAAAGAGTTTGAAGTTATCATCATCTACAGTGCATAATATCATCCAAAGATTCAGAGAATCTGGAACGATCTCTGTGCGTAAGGGTCAAGGCCGGAAAACCATACTGGATGCCCGTGATCTTCGGGCCCTTAGACGGCACTGCATCACATACAGGAATGCTACTGTAATGGAAATCACAACATGGGCTCAGGAATACTTCCAGAAAACATTGTCGGTGAACACAATCCACCGTGCCATTTCACCATTGCCGACTAAATCTCTATAGGTCAAAAAAGAAGCCATATCTAAACATGATCCAGAAGCGCAGGCGTTTTCTCTGGGCCAAGGCTCATTTAAAATGGACTGTGGCAAAGTGGAAAACTGTTTGACGTTCGACTGAAATTTGACGTTCTTTTTGGAAAACTGGGACACCATGTCATCCGGACTAAAGAGGACAAGGACAACCCAAGTTGTTATCAGCGCTCAGTTCAGAAGCCTGCATCTCTGATGGTATGGGGTTGCATGAGTGCGTGTGGCATGGGCAGCTTACACATCTGGAAAGGCACCATCAATGCTGAAAGGTATATCCAAGTTCTAGAACAACATATGCTCCCATCCAGACGTCGTCTCTTTCAGGGGGAAGACCTTACATTTTCCAACATGACAATTCCAGACCACATACTGCATCAATTACAACATCATGGCTGCGTAGAAGAAGGATCCGGGTACTGAAATGGCCAGCCTGCAGTCCAGATATTTCACCCATAGAAAACATTTGGCACATCATAAAGAGGAAGATGCGACAAAGAAGACCTAAGACAGTTGAGCAACTAGAAGCCTGTATTAGACAAGAATGGGACAACATTCCTATTCCTAAACTTGAGCAACTTGTCTCCTCAGTCCCCAGATGTTATAAAAAGAAGAGGGGATGCCACACAGTGGTAAACATGGCCTAGTTCAACTTTTTTAAGATGTGTTGATGCCATGACATTTCCTGAAATCAACTTATTTTTCCCTTAAAATGATACATTTTATCAGTTTAAACATTTGATATGTCATCTATGTTGTATTCTGAATAAAATATTGAAATTTGAAACTTCCACATCATTGCATTCTGTTTTTATTCACAATTTGTACAGTGTCCCAACTTTTTTGGAATCGGGTTTGTATAAACTAATAGTTTGCAAATGATTTTAAATACTTTATTACTATATAAAGTGTTACCAATGTATTTTAACGCTAAGTTAACATATTTATAATATATTATTGAAATTGTTTAAAAAAAAAAAAAAAAAAACCTTTCACATTGACCAAGTGTTATAATATTACCATTTCATTCTTGTTTTATTTTATTGATAGCACTAGTTTTTAACAGCAAAGTTTTGTGGGGGAAAAAGTTTTGTGTGTTAATCTCAGATATGCTTTTAACTTTTCCAGAAAACATTTTAACTTTTGCTTTAGTATTATGAAAATATAACAGTCAATAGTTTAATTTTGTTGACTGTTTAATATCACAATATTTTTCTTACACAATATAATAGGTTTTTAAACATGAAAATATACAGCTGCCTGGACATCAAAAGGGTGAAGACCCATGTCCTGGGAAATTATAAATTTTACTGTTTATTATTTCATCTAGCATCAATTAGAATTATGATGATTTGTGTTAAATAAGTTCAGTTCAGAGAATATAGGACACCTGTGATGGGCCACGGCTGACTATAATGATTAGGTGGTTAGATCACAGGACCCTGCTTACATCAAGGCCAAACTCCATGAATCATTTGAGATTGATTAGCAATGGTGCTCAATGCAGTATGTGTTTATACAGGATGCACTGAAATGTCAAGGGTGGCTAATGGAGTTCCAGACACCACACAATCACATCCAGAAACAAATACTGCCATTATTTTATGCCAACCATTAATAAAGACATAAGCCTGATCATGCAGTTGTACAATACGTCATCTACCACCTTCAGAACAAACATCTACTGGTCCTTCCATAGACACCACCTCCTCAATTAAAACGCATGACGAATTACCTTTTAAAAATTGCATAATATCCAAAGAGATGCTCAGTCTGATCTAGCCAAATAAAAATCACATGACAGTTGATCCATATCTTACATTTTATACCCAAGTGTAATGTTGTTTACCATAAACATCAGTTCTGAAATTAGGTTACACGCAGCATGAGGTCCCGATAAACTATTTAAATGTCACAGTGCAGAATATTTCTAACATATACAACTGTTCAAAAGGTTGGGGTCGGTAAGATTAGGATATTTTTGAAAGAAGTCTCACCAAAGCTTAATTTATTTGAATGTTATTACAATTTAATGTTATTACAATAAATGTTATCACGATTTAAAATAACAGTGAATTTATTTTAAAATGTAATTCAAGTTGAATTTTCAGCATCATTACTCCAGTCTTCAGTGTCACATGATCCTTCAGAGATTTGGCACTCAAGAAACATTTCTTATTCACAGCTTCAACATCAGGTTCAGTCCTTGTAATACTACTACATACTACTACATTTGGCTTGTTCACAAAAGCAGCTACACATATATCACAGTTTTCGTTTTGTTTTTCCCGAATTTACCCTATTGCATTGTTTGGCGTTTTTTACTTCACAGTAATACGCTGTCAGTCTGGATCACAGGTATTCTGTTCTTCCAAATCTTCAGGCACCTACCAGGAAATGAAACATGATATGAGAAATGACCTGAGAAATGAACTGCACACTTACAATAAACCAACCTGAAACCATCTATAAGAAAGAGGAAACAAAATGAGGAACTAACTAACTATTTTATTAACTATCTTAATGACTAACTTTGTTGTAAGAGTTTGATTTCTCATGAACATCCTGAAATTTTAAAACTCAAAACTTCCTCCTCAGTGGAAAAAAAAGCAGCAATTTTTGAAACTAAGCTGCAAAAACAACTTCTATCACTGTTATAAACGCATGACCACATTACACATCACCCATCCATTTGAACAGGAACTTGGCTCAGTCACAGTGCTATTGTTTATCAACATCAGAAGAGTTAATGATTAAGTGGGAAAATACGCCAAACCTTCCTGGTGGCGTTTAGCACGTTACTCCGCAAGACCCAAATGTGCTCCTCTACTTTAATGCAAACAATTACACACATTTGCTTTTGCTGTCTGGTCTGTTTTTACCTGTCTATGGGCCGCACACATTTGTGTGAAGGAATCCTGGAGGTATTGATAACCAAACCCCATGATTCGACCGACCGTCTGGCTGCACAGTCCAGCCACTTTGGCAGTAAAGTCCAGGGTGAAGGCGAGTTTGACCAGCTCAGGGGAGGCGTCTGTGGTCTCGGGAAGAGGACTAGGGATCTCGGCTACGTAGTAATCTGCCAGCTGCTGGAATGAGCTGTACGTCAGTTTCTGGAGGAAGTCTTGGACACTCTTGTTCTTGCTGATCTAGAATAAGAATACAAGGGGATCTAGTAGGGGTGTAATGGAACAAGTATTCATCCCGAACAGTCACGGTTCGGTGCATACAGTCAATGACAAATACAGTCAGTCACAGACGAACCACACTCCAATCCAGAAGGGGGCACGCGGTAATGCAACACTGTTTGCTAACCGCCACAACAGGAAAAATGAGCAGAAGAAGAAGAGACGATCTATGCACCAACCCAAAACAAGAGTTCAGATGGCACGTAAGAGCTTGCTAGTAGCCTATACGCTGGAGTTTCGATTAATTTTTGGGATGTGCTCCACAAACTTCACGGAAAAGAAACCAGAACCATTTTTTTACAAAAACACATTTTCAAATTATGTCTTACACCAGGTTCATACATACTTTTTCTGTGCCCATGCTAACAGTTTAGAGTGTTCACACTGTATGTGGATCTAGTCCGGCAAAGCATTCTAGAAGCGGCTGAATTAAAGTGACAGTGCATTGTTCGCATAAAAATAAACACAGACTGATACAAAAATGTAGTCATTTCACCATTAATATAATTGACCCTTCGCAGAGACCCGCCCCCCTTAGTTACTGTTGCTTTGTCCGACAAGCCATGGCGCTCTCACGCCACACGCAGTGAAAAATACATTGCGGAGCAAAGAGGACACTGACTACACGTCGACAAACAAGACAGAGCAGGTTACTTATGATATTAAACAAAGTCCCAGCTTTCAAATTAAGCAATTTTTTTTACAGATTGCTGTAGTGCCTCAGCTCAAACGGCTCGTGAACCAATCATCGCTTCCTACTAGTTCATTTATAGCATCAAATAAACATGAATGAACATGAGAAGGAATGTTGTTTCAAACGCAGAAAGACGTAAATACACACCATTTTTTTATAGTTCAAGTCCACCGAGGTTAATCTTCTAACTCCTGACTGCTTTGTCGGACAAAATGGCGGATTCGGCGTTATGATTGGTTAGATCGCTTGTCAATCAAACTCCCGGCGAAGGGTCAATTAAACTCTACTGTGTTTCACAGTCAACATATGCTTTTTTTGCCCAGGGTAAAGGAAGGAAATCTACAACTTACATCACATTTAGATACTATAAACAAGGTGATATACTGGATGACACTTGTCTCTTTGTGGAGGTGGAAAAACAAAGCTCTTTACGACCCACAGGATTTCTTGAATTTCTTCTATAGTGGGCAGATGACATCATCCAGATGTGCCAATCACTGGAGACTACAGGAGTGCAAAAACTAATCCCTGCATAAGTTTTATTTTTGGTTATTCTATTTATTTTGTACTTTTATAACACAAGCCATGCTTTTCAGTTTTGTAGCTTATTGTGACTAAATAACTTTTTTTTTTTTTTTTTCTCTAAAAAAAAAAAAAAAAAAAAAAAAAAAAACAACAAAAAAAAAACAACCAAGTTGGATTGAAAATTGACAAACCCAGGTGATTGGGTTGTTTTAACCCAGCAGTTGGGTAAAATGTTTGCTCAGCCTGCTAGGTAGTTTTATTTAACTCAACTATTGTTTAAAATTACGGTATTTCTTGCTTAAAATGAACCCAAAATATGTTGGAAATTAACATTTATTAAATTGCTTATTAATAAATTGTTCACATTTTGATTATTATTGTTGCCTCTAGTAATTGTGTGTCTTATTTTTAATTTCCAACCTATTTTGGGTTCATTTTAAGCCAGCCATATAGTAACTTTCAAACAATAGTTGGGTTAAATAAAACTGGGCAAACATTTAACCCAACCACTGGGTTAAAACAACCGAATCGCTGGGTTTGACCATTTTCAACCCAACTTAGGTTGTTTTTAACCCAGCATTTCTTAGAGTGTACCTAGGGCTGCACAATTATGACAAAAATCATAATTGTCGATTATTCCCTTGAAATTGTAATTGCGATTATTAATTACAATTATCACAATTTACATGAAATAATGTTTTGAATAGCTTTATACCATTGTTTGAAGCAATAATATTTTTTTTTACTTGGTCTGCTTGATTTCAAATGGTAAATTGAATTTAAAAAAAATTAACAGTAATAAAATAAGAAAAAAATAACAAATTACTAACAATAGCACAAATAAATACAATAGAATAAAGATAGAAATTAAATAGACTGCTTTCTTTTTTTCAGGTAGGTCTAGTGATCAGGTAAGAAACTGAATAAAGAAACAAAGTAGTCAAATGTAAAATAACATTGGATAATCTTCATTGTAAAATTAAATACAGATTAATCAATTAAAGTAACAGAAGTTAATCAGCCAAGAGCAGTAAGTGACTTTTTTTGTTGTTTGATTAACAATTTAGAGCGCGGCATATTTATTCGGCTACTGTCCCTTTAAGATTTGACAGACACATTCTTCCTGAACTGTTTTACGATACTCACCAGAGCCATGGGCATTGTAGTATTGTTTCTGAGTGTATTTGAACATTAATCTTGAACATAAAGGCGGCTTTATTATGTGTGTCTGCGCTTCGTGTGAGCGCGAAATATGCGGGAATTAATACAGTTATGCGCAATCCCGCGCCGAAATTCAGACCCGGTCACACCAACACTATTAAACCGGAGAGCATGCATGAGACGATGAAAAGAGCGCGTGCGTCTCAACTCGCTGTCAGAGAGGAGAGCAAGAACGCGCAGCTGGCATCGGTGTATCGATACTGCAGAAAGGAGTATTGGTATCCTTTCTGATATTTCAGTATAGATACATATCGAAATATAGATATTTTTGACAGCACTAGGCTGTGTGCACGGCTTTTTGAAAATGGCGCTTCCTGTTGTTTCGCTTTTTTCCCCCGGTGTTTCGTGTGCGTTCGACATATCAGCGCACACCTACGTCACTGGTATCTCCTTTTGTGCTGGGCTGGACCTTTTACACTCTGAAGTAGTCATGATTCGCCTCTCACAACATGACCAACTAATAACACAACTCTTAAACATGATATGTTTTCCTTGTAATCGCGCCTTTGAACGATTACGAAATCGTGGCATCCGTAATCGTAATCGCGATTAGAGATTCGATTAATTGTGCAGCCCTAAGTGTACCATTACACTGTACTGGTACACTTAGGGCTGCACAATTTACACCCCTAGGATCTAGCTGTTTCCTAATATGTAAATGACTATGAGCATTCAGCTGGTCATTATGTCAAAAACCACAGAATGCTATAATTGACCAGTCAGAATACAGTATCCTAAAGAGTCTTGTAATGTGATAAATATGGATTGGTTATTTCCTTAAAATAACTTCTGTATATAGTTATATATATATTCTGTATATAGTTCTATATATAGTTGATAAGAGTCAAATGACTGAACCTTATGTCAAAGGATAATACTCAAACATCAGTTAAGATTCTTTAAAGTTGGCATGAAATCAAAATTGACCCTATTTACTTTATTAGCGCATATTACTAGTCTTGTGGTGAACAATTAATCTGTGCAGGTTAATACACAGAAAAAAAATTGTTTGTCACGGTAATCTTTAATCAAAATCTGAAAAGTTACTTCCGGTCTGGAATGGCGTTCCTTCCGGTCTGGAGTTACTTCCGGTCTGGAATGGCGTTCCTTGAAAACGCTTAAACCACTCCCCTCCAACCGTTAATCTGCTATGAGCGAGAGATGGAGAGAGGAGGAACTCTAAAGTAAAACCCTGCCCTCTATTCAACATTCCGTTTCACTTGGAAATACGTCACAACATTGGAGAAATGTCGTTTGCAATTTCCGGTTCACGGGGACTTTAAATTAAATGAACCAAAGTTTAAAATGCTAACTTTTTGATCAATAATATCTCCATATGTTTCAGCAAGCTGATAATCCTCTCTGTAGTGTCATCACCTGAGGAGACACAAGTGTGTACATTTACAGTTTGTAATATGAACTTGTGATACATGTTTTGAATAAATAAATAAAATCTCCCAGAGTATTCTGTGGAATTTATTCTGCTCTAAAACATGAATTGACTGAATCTCCAGCTAGTCATGTTTCATTAGAGAGGGTCACCTGCAGAGCTGAAATCTTCTCCACGAGCAGCAGAGGGCAGTGGAGCAGGATCATCTTTCGGACTAAACTGAATCTTCTTCACAATCAACTCCAATTCTTCTGACACCGTCTCAAAGTATGTATTACTGGAGCCCACACTCACTACATAGAGAGGAAGGGAAACAAGAAATCATTCACATTTTTTTTTTTTTTCCTTTTCCAGATTTACTAGATATGGACCAACAATACAGTGGCATTCAAGTATGAAGGCCTGTTCACACCAGAATTAATATTTGGCACAAAAACACAAATTTATATGGAAATACTGCAGTTATCCAAGTAACCTTATCATGGAGAAAACGGAAGTCAAACATTATTTACATATTGAGATTTTTGTATTTGCTATTGTGTTCATCAAACAACACCAAATACAAGAGTACAGAGCCAGTTCCAGATTCTTCCTCTGCTATTCAGTGTGGTGATGGGTCACTGACATACAACAAATAGTAATAAATACAACATTTAAAAATACACAATCCAATACTCCATTTTCTTGCAATGCTGCAAACCAGCAGCTTAAAATTCTTTCAGAAAAGTTCTTTCTGTTGTCGAGAAACTTTCTCTTAAATCTCTGTTGTCGAGAAACTTTCTCTTAAATCTCTGTCTGACTGATGTGAAGTATTGGATGGCTAAAGGGATGTAACAAGGATGTTAAAGATCACCTGGGGTTGCTTCCAGGAAAAAAAAAAAAAAAAAAATATATATATATATATATATATATATATATATATATATATATATATATATATATATATATATATATATATATATTACAGTGAAAAAGTTAAAGTCTATCCTCTCTGTTGAGGACTTGGAGAAATTTGTGCATGCCTGTGTTTCATCCTGTTAAGCCTGGGACACACCAAGTCGACGTCTAAGAACTAACGGCGACGAAAGCTGACTGTGACTGATAATGAGCTTTTGTGCCACTTCTGAAGTTTTAAATAGATTCGTTGATACAGATTTTATATTATTCTAATTGAATTTGATTAAATTTGACATAAAATCTAATTCAATAAGGTTAGAAAAAACCCTTATTAAAAAATAAAAATGCTCCTGGAAATCAATTTAAGGTGGCAGATATTGCTCCTTAATGTCAACATTCATTTCTGTCTCCACAACAGAATTTGAAGAACATGATATGCTTCGGGAGACAGACAGGCCTTAAACAACCAAGGTACCAGCACAAAAACACTAAAAATACTAAAGATAATACAAAAGATTTTTTGTCAATATTGCACACCCCTACAGACAACACTCATCAACTTCAAAACTCACCATGTGAAAGCTGTTCCTCATCGGCAGGAACAGGAGTGAAGTCTGTTTGTAATGACTCTCTCTGCTCAACCTTTTGATTTCTGAACAAGATCTTTTTCAGAGAGTGCTTTTTTCTCAAACTCTTAGTGTGGTCAATCCCCCGTTCTATAATAGATTGTCCACAATCTGTTTCTGAAACTCCTTCTCCATTCACCTTCAGGTCAGACTTCTTCTTAGAGAAGAGGTTGAGAAAGCCTCTGACGAGAGAACGCCTTTTGGTCTTGCTTGGACCTTTCGGGCTCTCACAACGTAAATCAGATGCTGATGTTGTGCATTCAGTGCACTTGCTGATCTTCAGATGCTTCTCTACGGACAGGCGGTGGGTGGAGGTGTCACTGGATGCCCGTCTGGCCTGGCTTTCTCGTTCATCCCTTCTCACCCTGTTGAGTTGTTTCCGCCGATGTTTCCTGCATCCTTCATTCAGACTGAGGCTCCGCTTGACGTACGTCTCTAACAGACATTTAGCACACTTCTGATCCAACAACAGCAGCTGAGAGGAAGCAGACTTGAACATGTTTGTTCTCTGCATTCACAATGCCTATATAATGAAACAATATAACACTGTTAGAATCAAAACACACACACTATATTTTCATAGCATTTTATCTATCCCAAACACACACAATTAAACAACTTTTCCAGTTCCACATTAAAGGATTAGTTCACCCAAAAATGAAAATAATGTCATTTATTACCCTCATGTCGTTCTACACCCGTACAACCTTCGTTCATCTTCGGAACACAAATTAAGATATTTTTGATTAAATCCGATGGCTCAAGAGTGGTACCGATGGTACTTCATCTCTCAAGATCCATAAAGGTACTAAAAACATATTTAAAACAGTACATGTGAGTTCAGTGGTTCTACCTTAAAATTATAAAGCGACGAGAATACTTTTTGTGTGCCAAAAAAACAAAAAAAAACAAATGACGACATTTTAACAATATAGTGATGGGCGTTTTCAAAACACTGTTTCAGAGCTTTATGAATCGAATTAGTGATTTGGATCTCCTATCAAACTGCTAAACTGCTGAAATCACGTGACTTTGGCGCTCCGAATCACCGATGTGTTTTGAAATTGGCCCATCACTATATAGAGGGTATGCATAGAAGTCACTTTCCCGCCGGAACGCGCTTCCTCATCTGGACCGAGTGGCAAAAGAACCTGCTGCATTACTGGATTTTATAGGGGAAACTGCGAAAACAGCGAGTAAAGCAAACACTAAATGTTGGGCTCGAAAGTGTTCCTTATGACATGTCAAAGAAACATAATCCATGGATACCGACATGCAGCCAGGAGTCGTGTTTCCTGACATTTATATGTGCCTGATTTCGACGCTGGGGAAATACATAAAGCAAATCTGCCTGTGAATATTTTATATAACTACAATATAGTTAGGTCTGAATTGGAGTAATTACGTATATCAATGTTATATATTTCATCATATCGTCAAGCCCTAAAACTTGTATACAGTAGTTTGTGTCAGTGTTTATATAAAACACCCAATTATGCAGAATAAGATGGTAAATATTTAATTGATGAGTTGTCAACACAATATATAACAATACAATATATAGGGTATGATTTTACCCCAAAATCCAACATTTTGACACAAAATGATAACTGCAAAACATGTTTCTCTGCCTGGAGTCCAGCTGTTTCTGTGAATTGCAGCAACCTATTTTCTTTTCTTTTTTTTCTGTAGCTTTCAGCAGTCTGTAAAAATATACCTCAGATTTCGTGTCAAAGCTATTTGTACAGTCAGTCGCAAACCTCTTTCCCGTTTTGGATGTGTTTTTTTGCGGCATTCACGCTGAAAACCAATGCTGCTATTCAGTCTTTTGCCACTCAGTGGGCGTGACCGCAATCATAACGGTTGAGGTTGCATACCCTCTATTGTTGAAAAGTCATTATTTTGTTTTTTTGGTGCACAAAAAGTATTCTTGTCGCTTTATAATATTAAGGTAGAACCACTAAACTCACACAAACTGTCTTTAGTACCTTTATGGATCTTGAGAGAGGAAGTACCATTGCTGTGAATTCAGGCCTCACTGAGCCATCGGATTTCATCAACAACATCTTAATTTGTGTTCGGAAGATGAACGAAGGTCTTACGGATGTGGAACGACATGAGGGTCAGAAATAAATTACATTATTTTCATTTTTGGGTGAACTAACCCTTTAAGCATTTGCTCAATTTGACCAGAAGTGATTTTTCAACTTGGTTTTGAGTTTTTTATTTTCTTATTTTTGTCTTCTGTGACCTTGGTAAACATTTGTTTTGATAACCAATGGCTGTGGTGAAAATGATCCTACAACGATATCATTTTTTATTTACAGGCATCATTTTTATTTATTTATTCACACAATAAATATCGAAACTATTTATAATTATTTCACAGTTTTTAGATTATTATATTTTTTCACTCTGATGAAGGCATATATATTACATATAACTACCTAAACTGCCATAGTTTTAATTAAATGAAGAAGATGTTTTGAGCAAATCTAAACAGTTAAAATTAATTATAGCCTATCCTATGTGAACCTGTCAACACGGAAGTTGCTTTCCGCTGTGTCTAACCTAGTGATCTGCCTACTTAGATATTTTTGGGCATCATAGGCTATCTACGACTATGATTGCTTTAAATGCTTCATTAAGTAGGCAGCTCACTAAGTTTTGAGACACAACTTTTACCTTCGTAATCTCCCATTTTGTAGACCTACATAAAACAACTTTTCATTTGTTGATACAGACAGACGCGCTGTCCCATTCATTAAACTTATCACGACATCACTGGTTTAAGTAACGTTAGGCCAATAAAACCTCACCTTTTTGGATGTAGACCACCTTTGGACGTAGAGATCAAATAACGGTAACCTCACATTGGAAAAGTGCTTGCAGAAGTGACGCTACAACTTCCCTGCAAGTTAACAACAATATAGAATCACGTGACATTCATGGCCCACCTACCTCATGAATATTCATTAGCATCATACATAATTATTACATATTGTAGCAGTTAATTAAACTGCAACTAGTAGTTCTGTAAAACACAATTTTATTTTGTAGTCATTAGAAAATAAAAAAGAAGCACTCTACATGTTAGCTACTACATGATGTAATTTTAAACTGTCCGCATGATGGCGCTATATTCAAAGTTAATTCTATTTATATTCCTTATAAAAGAAAATACTCAAATAGTTTCCTCTCTTGCATTATTGAGGCATTTCAATGTCTGCCATTAACAAACAAAATTTATTAACAAAAAATTTATTTTCCTTGAGCCTAATGTGTAATAGCATTACATTATTTCATGTTGCATATAATCTTTTTGTATCTCTCCAACTAAACTGACATTATACCCTCTACATGTTCATATAGGCCTCTCTATTTTCTCTTTATAAACTGCCTTAAGTTAAAATATTTGGGTATTTCCTTCTCTTTGAGCTCAATAAACCAAACAACCTTAATCATCAGGCTCTTCTTCAGGCTCAGCTTTGCATAATCAGTATCGCAGTGCCTCCTTTAAAACACACTAAAACTAATTGGAAATAATCAATGAAATATTTACAGTGTAAACTGGTCTATTCGCCAGACTAGGCTCGGTTAGTTCCTGACCATCCTTTAAATTGACAAACTGTCGGACACCTTATTTACTTATTCCGTTCCATTCCGATAACATCAAAAGACTTGACAACTTGATGAGTGCAGAAGCCTATCACACCAGAATTCAATCTGGCTGGCGAAACATAACCTGTGCTTACATAGACCACAGCGAAGCAGATATTCAACTTAAATTCCCTTAAGAGACCATACGCAAGTCAAAATAGGGTTTATCATGAGATCCTGTGTCTTTTTTTTGGCATCTTTCAAACAGATTTAGGTCAGGAAACACCATGTTACCTCTAAGTCACCCAAGTGAATAATTCACATGAGTTTAACTCAACTCCAGTAGTTTAATTATTCAGAAGTAGGTTAACACTAATGTTAGATTTGCTTGATGTTGGGCAGCCAGGGAGCTAAAGGGGGTATCCTGCCTTCTGTATTTAAATCAATAAACAATAATATATATCATTCTAAATGACAATGTAGCAACTTTTAAGTGCATGTAATGAAGATTCAGAAGGCTTTCTATAATAATGAGAATTGTGTTATAGATTTTGCAGTGTGATTTGTTTCCTTAAACAAAAGTGAAAGTCCCTTGTGAAAATGAAGTGCATTTTATCATACTTTAAAAAGAGTATTTCTTACACAAATAATAAACCTTAATGAATGAATGAATGAATATACTTAAGCGTGAACTGAATGTAATGTTTTTGGAAACTTAATTGCATGTTATTTGCAATTAAATGAAAATGTATTATAGTTTTTTTTTTTTTAATTATTGTTATTAAATGCAATAGTTGAACTTAAGAGTGCTGTTTGACCCACTTAAGTAGAACTTAAGTACATCTTTATATGTAATTTCAGAATTACTTGTATTTGAAATCTTTGAAATATGGATACTGCTGAATGTACTGACAAAAATGTATGGTAAACTAAAATATACTTTAATGTAATTTCTATTGAAACTTGTCAACCATGCCAACCTCGTGAAAAAGAAGTGTATTGAATTGAATGTGCAATCGTAACATACTTCAAATCTTGGTCACTTAAGTGCACTTAAAGAGAGTTCACGTTCATGTTTCTTAACAAACTTAAGTACACTTTTAAAAAGTGCATGTTGTAATAATATCAAATGAAAAGATTTACATTTAAGTACATTTTATATCATTATGTTTTAATAGTCTTATGTAATGCTTTAAAGAAGTAACACTTATTTTGATGTGTTGACTAACATACTAAAGCACATGAAAAGTTGATTATATTATATGTACTTGATTATAATTTAACTTTAGTGTGTTATTTGATACTACATTAAACTTTGATATATTTTAAATGTACTAAATTGCAATTTCATCATTACAAATGTGTAATTACAAATATATTAAATACATGACAATAAAGTTTTAATAGAAGTGACATTATATATTTTAGTTTACTATATTGCTTGTCAGTACATTCAGCAGTACACTTTAACCGTAGTTAATCGAAGTAATTATGAAATTGCAAATGAGAATGTACAAAAAAGCACTTTTAAGTTCAACTAATTGCATTTAATATCAATTTTAAATAAATATATTTTCATTTGATTGTATCACAGGGAATTAAGTGTCCGAAAACATCACATTCAATTCATACTTAAGTGTATTGTTTTAAAGTGTATTATTTAAAGTGTATTATTTTCATAATAAATGTATAACATATAAATGTGTAACATATAGTTTTTTTTTTTTTTTTTTGCATACTGTGTTGAAGGAAAAGTATGCATATTTGGATACGGGAATGCATCTTAGTGGGCATTATAATTAAGATACCTACCTTTTAGAACAGTATTTATGTCTATAATTGCATAAAATTGATGCTTTTGGACTGAGCATATGGTTGGGTTCAAATGGCACGAGCTGGGCATCTTTCATGCTGTTAGGAAAGGCAAAGAAAAGAGAAAATGGTGAAATGACAATAGAAAGCTATTGAACTGTATTGATTGGGCAGGTGTGGAATATGGGACAGATTGAGAAAATATGGAGCAAAAAAGAAAGAGAGGAGAGAGAAAGATGAGCTTTAGAATGATGAATGGTGCATCTGGGGCTGCAGATGCAGTGGAAACAGATGAACGGTAACACACAAACCCAGATGTACAGTTAGATGAGCAAAACACATAGGTGGTTGTCATGTGAAAAAAAAAAAAAGTGACAAAGTGGAGAGCTATAAAATGTTAAGCAGCCATGACTCATTGCTGTCCCTGTCTTAGATGTGCCCTGATGGTTAAGAATACATGAGAACAGGTAAGTAGAAGTGAAGATTTAAAAAGATTGAGTTCACTCTTTGTTTTCTCGTGTTCCCACTTTCATGTGACAAAGACTGTACATGGATGGCATGTACGCTGGCTGCAGTAAGGAGAGTAGAGGCAGGATCTAATCACAGTTGTCACGTTTATTCACAAATTATATACACAAAGTGAAGAGAGAAAACAAGGAACAGGTGAAGATAATCAATTAAGAAAATAAATAACCATGGCAACAGATGAACATGGACAAAGGAAACAGGAACTAACACAGGAAAACTAGGAAGTACAAACTAAAACCGAAACCTCATGTTACATTGCGCCGTAAACAAAAACATCCCTGAAGTGGAGGTGGAAGTGAGTGGACTCTGGGGATGGGAAGGAGGGCTAAACAAAAATACAAGCCCATGGGGGAAGAGTCAATGGGGAAGTAGGCAGAGACCATGGGATGACCCCGATCAGGGACAGGAGGAGGATGACCCACAGTGGAACTGATGGAGGGAGGAGCCAGGATGGAGTCATGAGTCTGACCAACAGAGGTAAAGCCGGGAGAGGTGGAGACCCAGTCTGATGGAAAGAGAGGCCGAGCAACATCGGAGGACCAGGAGGGCAAGGCAGAGCCATGGTGACGAGAGCCCGAGGTGGGCTGAGGCGGAGCTGGTTGGAGTGAAGACTGAGGCGGAGGCCTGGAAGTCGGTGATGGAGGCAGAGCGGCAACTGACTAAGGCAGAGCTGGAGGTGACGAGGGAGCCCAGGGGACATCGCAGGTGGAGACACGGGAGTGAGGAGCCAAGGTAGAGCCGACTGGTCGGTGGAGTAATGGGCTCAGAAGCCTGAGGCAGAGCCAGGGGATCAACACACCAAGGTGGACCAGTGGAGCCAACACAGAGGAACTGGAAGGATTTGTAGAAGGAGGATGGAGTGTGCTGCTGGGTGGGAACAGCGGTGACAAGGAGCCTCGGAAGCCGGGAGAAACTGGCAGAGATCAGGAGACTTGGAAGCTGCACAGGACCAGCAGAGATGAGGAGACATGGAGCCTGGAGGAACTGGCTGAGATCAGGAGACCTGGAAGCTTCGCAGGACCAGCTGAGATTAGGAGACTTGGAGGCTTGAAGGGACTGGAGGACATCAGGAAACTTGGAAGCTGCGCAGGACCAGCTGAAATTAGGAGACTTGGAGGCTTGGAGGGACTGGAGGACATCAGGAAACTTGGAAGCTGTGCAGGACCAGGGGAGATGAGGAGACTTGGAAGCCGGGAGGCACTGGCGGAGATCAGGAGACTTGGAATCTGCGTGGGACCAGCGGAGATGAGGAGTCGTTGAAGCCGGCAGGACCAGTGGAGAACAAAGATAGTTGGATGCTGAACTAGCTAGGTACTAGCTGAGGAGGAAGGGCTTTGGAACAGCAGAAAATCAGTGCATCAGTTACTCCAAACGGTGGAAAACAGATCTCCAGTGCTAGTGGATGGGCCAACTCCACCAATATTCCCACTGGGAATGAAATAGCAACCACCTGGTCAGACTTAGCAGTGGGCTTTGCCTCCAGGGTAAATGTGGCTGCAGACTCTGGCTCTGTAGCAGGCATTGGCTCTGGCTTTGGGTCCGTGGCGGTTATTGGCTCAGGCTCTGAGTCTGTGGTGGGCTCAGTGTCATAATAAGTGGAATGAGGGTGCTGGTGGATTTAGATCCTCCTCGCTCTCATGGATGGTGAAGGGGGATCCACATTGAAATAGCACCAAGTCCATATATTCTGTAAATGTCCCTCAAGGAGCAGGTGTGCATTCATTTGAGGATTGAGTCCTGCCTGGAAAAACACACAGAGGCTGTCATCAGGGTAGTGATCGAGATGAGCAAGATCTACAAAACTCTGTGTGTGCTCCTCAAGGGAGTGATCCTCCTATGAGTGCTCACATTTATATTGCCTTCTTATTTGATAAACATGGTTCTAATATTTCTTCTACAAAGACTCTTTGCTCAGTTAATTTCTTCTAACACTCAAAATGAAACAAATACCAGCCTCAACCTGCCTTAAAACATACATAATAATGACAATATATCAAATAGACAGCATTGACCAGCATTGACACCTTGTATTAGCTTAACCAAACATATTAAATGTGCACACTTAAGAGTTACTTTCCCCTCATATTAAGTGTACTTGTTTTTCTTGATTAAATTTCAAAATTACAGCAATATAATGTCATCAGTTTTATTCACTTGACATGGAACTGCAAGTCAAGTGTCTTTAAACATTAACGTGGTGAGACTAAGTTTAGCAGAAAGAAACAAGAAAGAATTTCAGCTGGGTCTCTTGTCTGCTTGATTACAATCTCTGTGTATCACATTGCTTCCAGTGACCAGTCAACAAGTCAAAGTCCAAGAGTCCAGAGCCATGGACAAAATCTTGCTGTTCCTTACAGACAGTAATCACTAAGACAATCTCACATGCCCAGACCTTCGCATCGCAGCCAGAAGTTCTTCTTCCAGAGTTCTTTTACTGGAAAGACCTCTGTGGAAGCCTCATGATTTGAATTATTGAGTGTTATTGAGCAAATGTCATAGTTCATGGCAGTGTTATTTTAGTATCAGTATATATATTATTACTGTATAAATACTGTATACATTTAATATTTTGAATCAGGTTTTATATATTATCCGTTTTCACTCATTTTGGTAGTTTTTTTTTTTAATATATATATATTTTATTTTATTTTATTAACACTTATTTTGTAAGTTTTAGTTAATGATAATAACTTTGGTTCATGGTACTGGTCAATGCACCATCATGGCGATTTACATTTTAGTGAAATGGTGGTGAATTTGTATATGAATTTGTACATCCTCATTCATATTTTTTCGTATGATAAGTTTAGTGGTGAGGTAAGAGGTGCACCTTTTTTTCCTAATAAAATCCTTTTTCTTATAATATTTTACTTATCGGGCCTGGGGGAGACCAAATGAATTTAAGCAACAGCCCCACACTGAACATCCCAGTTATGGATTTAGTTCTGATGTAAACTGTGAAAGTGTGTTCCAGTTCATTGTGAAATGCTGAAAATGCTGTACAGCTCTTTTGCCATTAATGCAAGTTCATTAAGGAATAAGGCTGGGATTACAAACTATACATTTTTAGACAATCCTGGCCATTATCAGCCATGATGATGTGAGTTTGAAGAGATTATTTTGTGAAAGGAAAATCCCTACCCCATCTGACCTTGATGTTTGGATATGTGTGATGAAATAAACCAAACCTACATGTACTCTGTCAGACAAGTTCATTCTGGGCATTATATTATGTTATATTATATTCTATTATATTATATTATATTGTGGCCGGTCAGGTAGTACTTGACCATCAGCGGACAATTGTCTCTCTTTTAGGTGTCTTTTTATTTTAGTCCATTCCTCAGAATACTATATTCTTCTGTGAGTCACAGAAATGTAATAATTACTTTTTAATGTACCTTTTTAGCAACTATATTTTATTTGACTTAATTTCAGTGCCTAGTTTAGTGCCTGCTCAGATGGTTCAGAGGATTTTTTCCTGACTCATTAATCTTTCATGAGTTCACTCCATCTTTAACGAGTCTCTTTGATGGAAAGTTCCGTGTATCTACAGACCAGTGCATTGAGCTGGTTTGGTTTCTTGCAAAGGAAGGTATTGGTTATTTTTGGCTAGGTTAGAGGAGCAGACATAGTAACAGAGGACAAAATCATCAGTCTTTTGCTCTGTGCACAGACTTCACACTTTGCAAAGACAGAACACTTGAGTCAAGAGGACACAGTAACTCATTTGTCATCTTTCCCTGCGTTCATATGGGCAAGTTTAGTTGTTTGAAATGCACACTGTCTCTGTATAAGATCATAGGAAGATGGGAAGGTTTTCTGAGTTGCTGAGGAAGTCTGTTCTTTTAAAGCAAGAATGCCTCACTAAAATGTCACTGTTTTAAATTGATTTTAAACTAACAACCCTCACATAAATAATATGCAAATGTACTGCTGTCATGTTTAGTTTTGGTTTCTGTTCCTATGTTTAGTTCCTGTGTCTTTTGTTCCTTTCTTCTTCTTCTTCTTCTTTTGAGGTTTTATGGCAGTTGGCAAACTAACATTAGGTGCACCTACTGGTCCTTTGTTACATTAGGGTAAGTTTACGGATCTGCGAAAAGGACTAAAACACTGTATTATTCATGCCAGGCCAGTAGTTGGCGTTGTCACTTTTTAAAAAAGAAACACTAGACTGAACACATAATACACATGCGCATGACATCACTGTTTTCACAGATTCAAGTTTTTGATTACATGGAGACAATAACAGTATCATTTTCAAAAACTTGCACTTTGAAACCCTTTTTCAAAAGTTTGCACTTTCAGGCCCCCAAAGCTCAGTTGTCATGTAAATGAATGACCAAAATGCATAAAAAGTTTTCTGTTTTTAGGTGTTGTGTAAACAGCTCCCTAGTTTCCTCTGCTAGTTTGTTTCCATGGGTTCTGATTTAATAATTGATTACGCTCACCTGTTTCTTGTTTAGTTTGTTGTTTTTCTCTGTATTTAATACCCTCTGTTCCTTTGTCGAATATTGTCTTTGGTTTTCAAGCAAAGCTGTTCTTTTTTTGTGTGTCTAGTGGACCATCAAAACTAAGTGTTACCCTAAATTAAGTTTAGTCTTAAGCAAAATATTAAAGGTCCCGTTTTTCGCGTTTTTTTGAAGCTTTGATTGTGTTTATAGTGTGCAATATAACGTGTTCATGTTTCGCGTGTAAAAAAAAACAGTATTTTTCACATAATTTACTTATCTGTATACCGCTGTTTCCACTGTCATAAAAACGGGCTGATGACTTCCTTGTTCTATGAAGTCCCTCCTTCAGAAATACGTAACGAGTTCTGATTGTGCCAGCGGTTCCTGTGTTGTGATTCGACAGCTCTGAGCGCACCGTGCCCGGAAAAGTCACGCCTCTTAGCATAACGTAGAGATGCACGCGCTCAGTGTTATTGTAAACATGTCTTTAATTTTACCCTATCAATTTGAGCCGGAATCAGACCCGGTGATTGGACTGCGGGATGAAAATAACAGCGTTTCGACGACATGGCGACAAACACACTCTACAAACGCAACTCTTGTGTATTCCTGTGGGCGGAGGTTAGTCAAAAAACTGTTTTAGTGACGTCATTAAAGAAGGAAGTAGAGGGATGTAGTCCAAACTGGCCGTTCGATGTAGGCGACTTCTGTTAAATAAAATATCTTGCTTGGCATTGAACTTTGAGCTTTAAAATTTTACAGATTTTATTTATACTCTAACAACAACATTACACACTAACTAAAGTTTGAAACATGGGATCACGAAGAACGGGACCTTTAACACTTTACAATAAGGTTCATTAGTTAACATTATTTAACTACATTAGTTAACATGAACTAATAATGAACTGCACTTATGCAGCATTTAATAATCTTTGTTAATGTTAATTTCAACATTTACTAATAAGTTATTAAAATTGTGATAACATTAATTAATACACTGTGATGATCTGTAACATGATCAAACAATGAACAACTGTATTTTCATTAACTAACATTAACAAAGATTAGTAAATACAGTAACAAATGTATTGTTCATGGTTAGTTCATGTTAGTTAATACATTAACTAATGTTTAACTAATGAACCTTATTGTAAAGTGTTAACAAATATTCTATTATCTTGAGGTTGAAGTGTTCGGACAGACTGTGTTCAGATAGAATGTGAAGTAATTTTCGAAGAGCTAAAATTAAATTGCTTCCAAATCACCTTTTTATTCGTCTTTAATCTTCAAAGACCTGGATTAAAACACCAAATCTCCCAACTGAATTAAATGCATTCATTCCAAACTAAGCATTAAGCTTTCCCTGCTGAGAAAAAAAGTGTTTAAAGCATAGATGTGGTGAGAACAAGCTGTCTGCGGTACAGAACTGTGCTGCGGGTCAGAAATGCAGAGCAGTCACCTCCATGTGTGGGCCATATGTCATATTTAGAGCCCATGCAGCCACGAGGAACCGGAATTGGAAGCATCATCACTGGGAAGAACAACAAAGATGTCAACACATAGCCTGTTATAATATATGAACATCCTACTGATGTTGATACATGCAATGTAATCATTTTTAGAACAAACTAAATATAATGTGGAATGTTTGTCTTATTGAGGACAGAAAAAAATCCTGAGCATTGTTGTTATTTAGAGAGAAGGAAATCTAAAATGATACATATAAAGAAGATTTATTTTATCATTATGCATGCAGGTCACACTGGCTCCACCAGAAGTGATACAAAGGTTCAAAAGCTAAATTAAAGATGGGCATCACATAAATTCTGGATCTCAGATAAAACATTAATTATAGTTTCTACTTAGGATCTGTCCATTATTTTTTTCTATGTGCAAAACAAAATACACTTTAGCACAATTAATAGCATCTAACCTAGAAAATGGCAATTTAATATATATATTTTTTTTATCTTATACATTTTCTTATCCTATAAATACACTATATCAGTGGTTCTCAAACCTGTCCTGGGGACCCCCCACCACTGCACATTTTGCATGTCACCCTCATCTAACACACCTGATTCAAGTCATCAGCTAATTAGTAGAGACTGCAAGAGTTGAATTGGGTGTGTTAGATGAGAGAGACATGCAAAATGTGCAGTGGTGGGGGGTCCCCAGGACAGGTTTGAGAACCACTGCACTATATTATCAAAAGTTCTGGGACGCCTGCCTTTACGTGCACATGAACTTTAATGACATCCCATTCTTAATCCATAGGGTTTAATATGGAGTTAGCTCACCCTTTGCAGCTATAACAGCCTCAACTCTTCAGGAAGGGCTTGTGTTTATGGTAATTTTTGCATATTCTTCTAGAAGCACATTTGTGAGGTCAGGCAGTGATGTTGGCGAGAAAGCCTGGCTCACACTCTCCGCTCTAATTCATCCCAAAGGTGTTCTGTCTGGTAGAGGTCAGGACTCTGTGCAGGCCAGTCAAGTTCATCCACACCAAACTCGCTCATCCATGTCTTTATGGACCTTGCTTTGTGCGCTGGTGCGCAGTCATGTTGGAACAGGAAGAGGCCATCCCCAAAGTGATCCTACAAAGTTGGGAGCATGAAATTGTCCAAAATGTCTTGGTATGCTGAAACATTAAGTGTTCCTTTCACTGGAACTAAGGGGCCATGCCCAACCCCTGAAAAACAACCCAAACTCCACCAAACTTTACACTTGGCACAATGCAGTCAGGCAAGTACCGTTCTCCTGGCAACCGCCAAATCCAGACTCATCCATCAGATTGCCAGACAGAGAAGCGTGATTCGTCAATCCAGAGAACACGTCTTCAATGATTTGAAGGGGCGTCCCAATACTTTTGGCAATATAGTGTATGTTCAAAGTATATATAATTCTACCTCTGCTTGTATAGCATGCATGAAGGGAATAAAAAGTGCAAGTGAGTTGGTGTATGAGAGTAGAAATAAAGTGTTTAAAATTGAACCAATACTGGTAACTAACTACTCAAACTGAAACCTGCTAGTGTTCGGGACATTAAAAGCACTGATGGTGACAGACAGATGACCAGGGTGATACGGTTAGGCTAGAGAGCCTCCAGGATGGCAGCAGTAATACAGGGAACCATTGGGGTGCTGGAAGTTCTGGGAGTTTGGGAGGTGTCAGTGACTCAGAGAACCAGGGAGGTGCAGATAGCTCAGGGGCCCAAGGTAGTGCAGAGTCAGAAACAACTATCGTGGCCATGATGAGGGAGCTGGACACACCGGAATCAGGAACGTCCACCGTTGCCACGACGAGGAGACTGGTGACAATCACTGTAACCATAACAAAGGAGATCAGCCTCCGTGGCCAAGATGCATCCCCACACTTGACTCAGGGATAAGAATATACTCTGAACTGAGCTCTGGGGCGAGAACAGGCACTCAGGGACGTGAATGGGCTCCTGGTTGAACTCAGGGGCTGGAGCCAACACTGGACTGGGCTCAGGGGCTGGAGATGCAAGAGGACTGTTTCCTCTTCCTCAGCCTCCTCCTTTGGGATGCCGTTAAAGTAAATCTTGGGCTGAATGCTGAGGCTAGAGCGAACTCTGGACATGAGGACTAAGGAATGTAGAACTTCCCTAAAGCCTCTCGGACAGAAATGATGGAGTGGTCCGCTAACTTTGCCATCAGGTCCGCACTGTTAGACACAGCCATTCGTGCTGGGGCAAAGGCTGGAGATGTTGAATAGTCCGGCCATGATGATCGCTGGTGCAGAGTCTGTGGAAGGTTCGGGCACAGGCTTGGGATGAGCTGAAGCACCCAAATTCTTTCTGGATGTGACTGAATGATAGCTTACGTTGTCCTGCTTTTATTTCCTCAACAAAAAAATCTGAACCATTTAGCCAGAGGACCTGATTTTTGAAAGCAGCTAAGGGTATATAACAATGACCAGGAGAAAGGAAATGAATAACTTGTCATCCAATCCCATCCAAAAGCATGCAGTGAGCATTGAATCGCTCCAGCTGAGATGAGACAACACCATGAATTCCTCCACGTATAGCTCCAAGTGGCTGGCTGTGCTGCTGGATGTTAAGCAGGCTATCCTCTGTCAGTTTATGTTTCTCAGCCAGTTCCATTTTAGGTCTGGTGTTCTGTCACGGTACTGCTGTGTAGAACTCACTTCCAAAGATACAGGAGGCAAGAATCCGAGGAAGGTCATCTTTAATCCACAAACTGAGATGCAAATAGTCACAGGAGAACACAATAGCATACCAACTAAACACAACTAACACCAAACTAGAACATGGCAAGGAAACCAAATCAAACTGAAATACAAACAATAAAGATGACTAAAACAAACTCAGAATATGACAAGTAACAACTATTGACTAAAAAGAGATTTTGATTAACAAATTAGTAAGTAATGGCCGCTCAGTTGAATGAAGGTAGCTCACTATAGCTAATCAGTAACTACTTTTTTTTCATACCTCCAAGAGGACTACTAAATACAGGTTTCATAATTAATGTGAGGTAAGGTATATTAAGGACTGAAGTCACTGTAAGCTTTTTTCCCTCCCGTTTTGGATAGTAATGACTCAAGTGTTATTATTCTAAAGGAATTACTAATTACTTGGATCAGTATTCTAAAGTGAAGATCATGGTAACCCACTAGTTATGACTCAAGTGATACCAAATCCATCAGAAGGCAGAACCTTAAAAAACCTCAAACGCTTACAATGGCTTCAGTCATTGCTAGAGAGCTATCATCCTTTTCACTTTAGAATGCTAGCAACATTAAATACTGTTCAACTCATATGGGATAATCATTTCTATTACAAGTGGCACCAGTAACTGAAAAAAGAGCATTTTTGTGATGCTGCATCCACACCACCAGGTGTCAGTAAAGGTTCAAGGCAACTGCTTACAGTTGTCATAGCAAAATAAATGTTGAGCAACATATATATCACTTTTATAGGCTACATATATATCATATATATAGCCTATAAAAACCTGAATGCAGCTTTAAATAACATCATGTTCATGTGCTCTTCACAATGTGATTTCAGTGTGCTGTCAGCAGAATCCAAAATGAACATCTGCTAATGGTGGGTAAATGTACTAGCCTTAAATACCATAAAACTTGTTTGCATTTTAAAAATACATATGCAGGCAATGTAATTATGACAATTCAATTATTCAGCTGTTTTTTTTCTTTTAAATTTGCTTCAGACAGCACAGATCACTGTGTGTCACTCACAGTATAATTTACAATCCTTTAAAATAGCACATTTGAAACATCAAATCCCATGTGAATTTGTTTTTCTTAATTTTGTTTAGTGTTCTCAATGGCAAGAATAAGCAATACCAGAAACAGGACAGCAAGATGTAAGTTTCAAGCCTAATGATGCACTATACACTTTGCACTTATACACTATGTACTTATGCACTATGTACTCAATCGTGTAGTGTGTGAATTTTATAAGGTTATTTTGTCATTGAACATCAGAGTCTAATAGCATCAGAGTCTCTGTCATGGAAAATAGCATGTATAAACCTTAACTAAACTATTTATTAATCAATTAAAAAGAAATTTATGATATTACGCTGGACCAGCAGTTTGGAAAACTGATGGATGGATGATTTAGCTGCGGGATGTAAGAGTGCACTCCACTTTCGGACACCACTACAAATGGCTGTCCCCTCAAATTGATTTAAGGGTACAGGGGTGAATTTGGACAATTTTTAACAATGATAGACAGGAAAAGGTTGGAATCTTGTTTGGAAACAGCCATTATTTTTGGAGGTGCGTTTGGTGACATTATAAGCACAGAAATCACACATTTTACCTTTAAACAATGCATTATGTTGCGATTCTTAAAAATATTACTGGCCAATTGGCCAGAGACAGTTTTTCAATTCTGTGAATTACATTTTTTTCCTTGTATTTGGTGCTTGGCGAGTGTTAAAGGTGAACCCTGGAAACCATTATGTAGTGCAAATGGGGTCACTCAGTTTGGTCTGTTTACAGTACATAAATATTGCATTGGTTTTGTGAGTGCGTATGTAGGAGGCAGGTGTCATGTCATCCTGTTAAATGAAAAACAAGAACTAACTCCCCACAAACACAGTCACGCACACACCTAAACCATTGCTAAGACCTTGTTAGAGCCTGTTTGCTATGTAATAGATCTGGCTATCATAATTATACTTATCATTCCCTTCAAGAGCTGCTTTCAGGTACATGAATAATGGCTGCAATGCATTGAAGTATCTCTCATCACCTCCCTCTCCTGCTTACAGCTTTGTTTCTTTTCTGAAGTACCATGTCACATTTCGTGCATTTGTCCAACTCTGTTCCCGTCCTTACTTTGACCAGTAGCCATTGTTCATCATCTCTCACCTCTTAGCGCTCGGCAGTGTTTGGGCTAGAGTTACCTACAGTATACTTAAGTGATCACTCCTGGGGCTTTTGTCAGATCTCTACAGGAGACAAAGCTAGAGACTGGAGATAAAACAATTCAGAGCCTGTCTGAGTCAATCTTTGTCCAGTCTGTGGTCTTAAAGGGAGGTAATGCAGTGATATCCTCATTTTAAATTACTTTTTAGCTCATGTCTGTTAGCTTTGAGGCGAATCAATATGCCAATGTGCTCCTAAGAGTTGACAAATATAATCTTTTAGCAATACAATCTTTTAGTACTAGTCCTCCTGCCTCTGACTAGCAGTATAGCAAGTATGTAAACAAAATGATATAAATAAAAGGGGATGAGCACTTTGATATATTCCAGCCCAATTTCCTGTTTCAACAGGAAATACATTAATATCACCCTTTAGAAAAAGAAGCACACTTTAGCATACTTTTAAAAGGAGTACCTATTATGGTACTTTAAAAGAATATATTTAAGTGGGAACTGAATGTAACATTTTCAACTTAATTGCATGCTATAAATGAAAGTGCATTTTAGTTTAAATTTTTATTAAATGCAATTAATTGGACTTGAGTGCTAATTAATTGAATAAGAGTGCTAAGTGGGACTTAAGTGCATCTTTATATGAAATTTTATAATTCTATTGTCTTTGAAAAAAAGTGTACTGCTGAATGTACTGACAAGCATTTATGGTAAACGAAAATAAAATATAATGTCATTTCTATTGAAACATGTATGTCTTGCATTTAAATATATTTAATGGCACATTTGTAATGATGAATTTGTAATTAAGTACATTTAAAACATTAGCTTTAAATATATAATAACATAATTATAATCAAGTATTTTACATGTGCTTTAGTATATTAGTCAACATATCAAAATGCTTTAAAGCATGACAAGAGAGTATTAAAACATACATAATGATTTAAAATGCAAACTTAAGTGTGTTAAGAATCATCTTTTTAAGTACACTTAAGTGGTCTTTTATTTCATTATATATATATATATATATATATATATATATATATATATATATATATATATATATATATATATAACTGAGGTAGTCAAGTGATTTCATAGGTTCTTAAAGTATAATACACTTTATATATATTGTACATGCAAGTCTGGGCCCAAATCTTTTTTCCTATGAAAAAAAGAAAAGAAAGAAAAAGATAGCCTGAGACAATCCCTATACCCTTATATACCAGTTGTAATGGTTGTAATGGTGTCAGAATTCATAGTGGACACTGAGTACATTCAAGTTCATTCAGTCCCATAATGCACCTCAAAACAATCGATTTACACTGAACGCCTCGCCGCTGTACACCAATGCACTGTGAGCGTCACGCCGAATGAATTCCACAGCACGTCAGGCACACTCAGTGTCCGAATTCACTCACTTGTTTTCATTCGCAACTTCAGTAGACTATATTAGTGGTGTAATGTAGAGAGTATAGTGAATGAGGGTATAGTGAGTGATTTCAGATACAGCCGATGCAACAATGTGAGAGAAAAAGAGAAGCATGTCTATGAGCAGCAGCTCATGTTACAGTGAAAGTCTAGCCTGTTATTGCCAGTAATGAGGTCATCTTATATAACACAAAGTAAGTGAATGAGGCAGAGGGGTTTCCAGAGAGGTGGAGGACCTCAAAGACCTGACCGCCAGATAACTCCTTGGCACACTTTCGGACTAGACTAATCTAAAACACTGATGTGAGTTAAATACATGAGGGTTACTCAAAAAAAAGAAAAGAAAAAAGGCTCTTATAAAATAGTGTGTGTGTGTATATATACACATATATAGCATATATATATATATATATATATATATATATATATGCTAAGTGGATAATTTACTCATTTCTTATTTTATATTATCATTTATTTAAAGTTTTTCCATTTTAAAAGCTATGTTGTTTTCGAATGTTTCATTATACGATGAGGACAGTCATGCCAAAAATGTTTAAAACTTCTTTTTTTTTGGTAATAGGTAAATTCATGACTAGTCATTTGTGATAATAGACTCCATTTAGATAAAGTCGGTATCTTTTAATTGTATTCCTTTCCACATTATTCATTTTAATAGGTTTCTGTATATTGCAGTTCATGTTGAGGACAGTCACCCTGCTGGACAATTTCCATATTTTACTTAAAATGCGATTCGAATAATTCAATGACTATAGGCAAAGTCTTTGCTTTCCTGCCAAATTATAGTACAAGGGACATAACATATCTAGCCTTAGTCACTGTCGACATAAAATAACCAATTCACTATTTCAGCTGTTAAATGCAAATCTCTAATGACAAGTTTTGAAGTGATCACAACGTGATTCATTTCACTGAGATGTGTTTCATGCAAACACTTCAACAAGTACATAATTTAGAATTTTAATACATACAGTAATAACACAGTTATTAACACATTAAATGGCTTTATGTTGTCACTTATTTACAGTCATAAATATACAACCAACTATGATTAGTTGTCAGGCTAAGCACATGATATTCAAGTTCCTGAAGTTCATTTTTAATATTTTTGAAGGCTTTGAATGTTCTCATTAGAATTCTAATTCTAGAATAAAAGGATTCGTTCAAATGTACAATTCATTCTCTAGCACAACCACCAAAATGTTCAGTTCATTTGTAAAGAACCATCATTAAAGAGGCAAAATGTGCAAATAAAATGTCAGATTAACAATGACAACAGTTAGCTGCTTAATAATTGCTTCCTGCACCTAAACAGAAATAACACACTACTTCTCCTTCATACTACAATGACATAACTTTAGTAAGTATAAAATAGCAGCAGTTATTAACACCAAAAAACACAATGAAAATATGTGTTTATATCCAGTATGTCTTGGGAAACAGCTCACCAAGATTCCCATAAATGAAAAACAACTTTGTATAATACAGTGAGACCTTGGCTCATAGCTCCCTGATCCTCTCTCCAACAAAACACTATTTATGTTCACTTATTATTAAGCAAAATGATCCAAGAGTAAATGTCCATATCTTGCTGGTTTTCTTTAAAGAAAATTACACTTCTCAAACCTTTCTTGAGGCAAATGTCGATTCAGAGAAAGTGATAATCAGAGAGAACAAGACTGATCAATTCAAGAACAATATTTACCATTAATAAGAGGAAATCAATTCCACTCAATATAAAACCTGGTTTATCCCATTTGAGTGAAAGGCACTGTTATGCTCATAGAAATGAATATGGACTGTAAGTGGAAAACTCTAAATACAATTCTCCTCTTCATTGGCTGAGCTTCCTCTAAAGTGCCACAACAAACCATGATTATCATTTTGAATACAAAATGATAAAAATATGAAATGCATTATGTAATTTGGAATTATATTAGAAAACACATACACAGAGACAATAATATGAGAACGGTGGTAGAGATTAATGTTAAAGGCGTCGTTTTGCAAGTTACCCAAAACGGTAGTTTGCTGGTGGAAACATTAAGCCACCCAAATGCACTTGATGATAGTGCAGTTGTCATTTAATTTTAGAGCGATTCTGTAATTTTTAATTACACATAGTGGACCAGATGTGGTAGGTTTATGAGATTATGGGATGGTTTAAGTTGTTTAATTATTTAATAATAGGATTATTCAACACGGATGAAATTCTAACAAAAATCTAGTTTCTGTTACTTATGTTTTCAGAGAAACTGTTACCTCGTTCATTTTATTCAAGTTAGGTAACTTTTAGAATAATCTGTTCCCCCCATAAATCTAGCAAACACTGAAGCACTAAAAATGAAACTCATTGGCTGAATCTCACAAAACCTGTGAAGAACCTGACTGAATCATATTTCACCACAAAATAAATAGAGAAATATAGACATTTTTCGCTTTAGGGAAATGATGCCTATTTTAACACCATAAACATTCTTTTAAATCATTTGCAATACAGTTATTCCATAATTCTAATTTTACAATTTAAATAATACATTTTTCATTAATGCGTTTTTCTGCATGACAAAAACGTATTACTGAAAAATGTATTATTTAAATTGTTAAATTTAGAAGTCCCTGCTGTACAGCACTTAACTGAAAAAGTCTATATATATATATATATATATATATATATATATATATATATATATATATATATATATATATATATATATATATGATGATGAATGTCGAGTCGACGACGACTACACTCTGATGACATCATTAATGAACAAATAAGCCTGAACCTCGAGCTAAGACTCGAACACGGGTTGCCTTGTGCACAGCTATGGCATATGACATTACACTGTAAAAAGTAATACTCTCTATCTACTCAATAAAACTGTGGCAACAGATTACACGCAATATTATTAATTAAATTCAACATATAAGAATTGAGTTTGAAATTAATCAAATTAATTTCTTCAAAGTCAACCACTTAAAATGTGTAAAATTAGCAAACATCATTACAAAAACCACAAAGTGACATAAAAAGCAAAGAGTCAAACTGGACAACTAAATGAAACACTGAAACACTGATCACCATAATGGTAACCAGACATTTTCAATAAAGTCATCAACATCTAAACCTCTGTTAATTCTTGTGTTTCTCTTTCCTTCAGTGATTCTACTTGTTATTATCAGGTGTCTTCAATGTTGGCAATAAAAAATAAAGAGTTCTTAATTAAACTTTGATGTCTGTCTGTTATTCAGATATTTTTGATTACATTTTACTTAAATTTGACTCATTTTAATTGGTTGACATTTAAGGAATTAATTTGATTAATTCAAACTCAATTCTATTTGTTGATCTTAATTATTAATATTCCTTGTAATCTGTTGTCAAAATACTTATTGCTCATACATAGCAGCTTATTTTAATTAGAGTATGCATTTGTTTGTCATTTACTGTCGGATTCGGAGCGTAAATGTGGACTTCAAAGATTTCTTATTCTGCTGCGCCCTCTATAGGCCATGATCAGCGACTAGTGCATTTCTGGAATAAGAATGTGTTGGTCAAAATATAGACTTTCTTTATGCAAAAATAATCTCTTGACTTTGTGGTGAAATATAACCTGGACATGTTTGATGAGATTCACGCTCATGAAAATGAAGTTTCGATATGGGTTTTAATACTTAGATTTGTCAGTCTGCCAGTTCCCATTTGCCTTGTTCAGAGAGGAACTACTTCCATGTTTTGCATTGTTCCCTGGTTTTAAACCTTGATCGGTTGTCTCAGCTATGGGTGGCTTGTCCTCCTGCTCTGTCTCTCTATGGTAAAAGTAGTTGAAATTTGAGACTATTACAGGCACTGGCAGGGCGATGGTCAACACCCCAGCAATGGCACACAGAGTGCCCACAATCTTACCGCCTAGTGTAATGGGACACATGTCTCCATAACCCACAGTGGTCATGGTAACTACTGCCCACCAGAATCCATCAGGGATGCTAACAAACTGGGTGTTGGGGTCGTCTACCTCAGCGAAATAGATGGCGCTGGAGAAGAGAATGACACCGATGAAGAGAAAGAAGATGAGCAACCCAAGTTCCCTCATGCTGGCCTTGAGCGTCTGTCCCAGGATCTGCAGCCCTTTGGAGTGTCTGGAAAGCTTGAAAATCCTGAAGACTCGAACCAGTCTAATGATTCGCAGGATGGCCAGGGACATGTTCTGCCCTGTGTTGGACTTATTGGTGGTGGTCACGATCTCAGTTATCAAAGTGACAAAATAGGGAATAATGGAGACGATGTCAATCATGTTCATGATGTTGTTGAAAAATTTTTGCTTGCTGGGGCAGACCAGGAAACGCACCAAGAGCTCGAAGAAGAACCAGATAATGCAAGCGGTCTCAATGATGAAGAAGGGGTCGGAGAAGGTACTGGTGATGGTTTTGGGAGAGGCGCTTGGAGAACCCGAGGGATGCGTTTGGTTCAGGGAAAAACCAGCAGTTGGAAAAATCTCCAGGTCCTCACGGAATTCTGGGAGAGTCTCCAAGCAGAATATGATGATGGAGATGACGATGACGAAGATGGACACGAGAGCAACCCCTCGGGCTGCATTTGAGCTCTCGGGATATTCAAAAAGCAGCCAGAACTGCTTGTGGAACTCATTGGATGGCAACGGGATCTCCACGTCTTTGATAAAGCCTTCCTCCTCGCGGAACTGGTCCATGGCTTCCTGTCCTAACTCGTAGAAAATTATCTCATCTGCGAAGACATCTAAAGGTACATTAGCAGGTCGGCGAATCTTGCCCCCCGACTGATAATAGTACAGGATCCCATCGAAGCTTGGACGATTGCGGTCAAAGAAGTACTCGTTTCTCATCGGGTCAAAAAAGCCCATTCTTTTCATTGGGTCACCCAGAAGAGTGTCAGGAAACTGGTTGAGGGTCCTTAGGCGGGTTTCAAAGCGAAGACCGGCTATGTTAATGATGACCTTCTGATCACCATCATCAAGGGCTCGCTTATCAACAAACAAGTCCTCGTAGCATTCTTTGGCCAGTCTACTGAAGATTGTCTCGCTTTGTGTTCCTTCGCTGTTCACAAGTAACTTCCAGTTGGAAATTAGACTAGCACAGCTAGCACGTCCTCTCCTTGTGTGAGGGGGAAGGATAGGTGATTGGGGTACATCACAATTTTGTGGGGTCTTCTCTTTAAACGGCGACACTTTTGCAGCATTGCAGTAGGTGCTGCCAGGCCCAAACTCTGGCATTTCTACCGTCAAAGCGGTCATCTCATTGGGATAGTCTGGGTCATTGAAGTTGTCCAAACCGTTGTCAGTATTCTCCATACTGTCAAAGTCAACTAGCGCCACCTCTATCCTTCCAGCCTGGACTGTCATGTGGCCCCAGATATCACACTACCACCCAATTCAACCTTCACCAGAACAAAATCACTGGTTCAATATTTCAAATGCTCCTCTGCATTATGATTTTGAGGTGAAGGCCAACAAACTGAGGAAGAATCCACAGTGCTTGGACCTGAAAAACAAAGAAGAAGTGTTAGAGTGTGTTTTTGGCTAATAAAACTTAGACTAAACCAAGAAAATGGTGTTTGAGAGGCACATTGTTTCTTCGTTGCTGGTCTGAGTGGAACCCTGAGGAGAGCAGCTGGTGAAGGTTGACATATTTTGGGAAGTGTCAGCGTCACAACACTTCCAAAAATGTCAGTTGTTGCTGGGTTATTTTTGTTTTCGCTGTGAATCTATTTTACACTGCAAATGTGGGAGTGTTGGCAAAATTCACAAGTCTATCACAACCCATGAAGGAAACACTAAACATCCTCTTTCTGACATCTTCTGCTCTTAGTACTATTATATATATTTTCATTGTTAGTTTGTTTTCATGACAATTAAACACATGTCCTCCTCCAATTCTCAATTACTGTAATACAAAAGAAATGATATATTATTTCAATTGATGATATATTATTTCACTTTACATTAGGTGTACAACTACTATGTACTTACATAAAAATATACTTATTGTGCTGATGTACTGATGTACAGGTTTAGTGGTATGGGTAGGTTTAAGGGTGGGTTAACACATTAAGGGGTAAGGGAAGGCTTAAAAGATTAGTTTTGACCTTCAACCGTTTGGGCTCCATTGAAGTCCACTATATGGAGAAAAGTCCTGGAATGTTTTCATTAAAAACCTTAATTTCTTTTCGACTGAAGAAAGAAGGACATGAACATCTTGGATGACGTGGGGGTGAGTAAATTATCAGGAAATTTTAGGGGTGTGACGAGACCAGTATCTCACGAGACGAGACGAGACTCGAGATTGAGTTCACGAGACGAGACAAGATGGCGAAATACATGACTAGAAAAAATATTCTGCAGGTGTATTTGAAATGTTTTAACTAATCATTTTGTAATGAATGTCATTTCAGTTCTACTTTCTGAGACTGAATTATCATATGCAGTAAAAGACAACAATACTCAAGTAATGTAAAAGGTTTTGCCACTAACTCAACTGACTGACTTCCCTCCTGTATGATTTCAGTCTCTTCAGATCTTACTGTACATGAATTATGAGCTTCTACAGCTTTTGACCTCCTAACTGAACTCCTCTCCACAATCTGATCACAGAAATAAAAACAGTATAAATAAAAATTCAGGTCTCATTTATTAACATTAATGTATTAACCAACATCAACTAACAACAAGCAATATATTTGCTACAGTATTTATTAATCTTTGTTAGTTGATAAAAATAGTCATTCATTGTTAGTTCATGATAGTTCACAGTGCATTAACTAATGTTAACAAATGAAACCTTATTGTTTGTACTAGTAAATAATAATAAGAGAAAACTGTTATTCATTTTTATGGTAACACTTTACAATAAGTGCAACCATAATCGCACTCTCTCAATATTCAAAGATCAAATAAGACCAAATTTTTCTTTGATACAGAGCTCAGAGATGGTTACAACTACACTGCCCAGCCTAAAATAGCTTTCATATTGAGAGATATCTGTATTCATCAGTGAGCCGCTTTCAAAATTCGGGGTATTGAAATCATGTTTGAATGCGCGCGCGCGTTTACTTTCACTTTTAAACGGTCGCGCGTACTCTGTAAATATGGAGCGGCGGCGACCGTTATCCAACTGAATTAAATGTTTTTTTTTTTATTTAAATACAAAGCAAAACGACAGTGGAGGCATAATGTAAACGTAGCGGTGGCATATTCTTTCCTAATCATCCTAACACTCTGTCATGGCAACATCACGAGACTACTTTTCGCCTCGACGAGAAATCTCGTCACAGTTTAGTCTCGCGAGATCTCGTGCCACGAGATCTCGTCACACCCCTAGGAAATTTTAATTTGAAAGTGAACTAATCCTTTAACAGTGTAATTATAGATGTAATTACATTAATTAATTACAGACAGTTACTGTACATGCGTATATGTACACAATAAGTGCTTTGTATCAAATGATTATTAAATGTTACTACATGTTAGTTAAAGACACTTAATATAAAGTAGGACCAAAAGTATTTATACATCATAGTATTCCCTAGTGAGAAAATAAATTTATTTTGTGCTAACTATATGAGAAATACATTTACATATTTATGTGATAAATACAAATACCCTGCAATTGTACTTTTGGTGTACTAAACTGCTATACTTAAAGTCTGCTAAACTGGAACAACTAACTTAGTACTTAATGCACTTTAATTGTGCAGAAGTAGTGCTGAGGACCAACTAAAGATATACTAAATAATCATTCAAATGTGGAAATATTGCAAGTATACTTTAGTACACTTTAAATATCTTGCATATAAATACTGATATTATACAAAGATCATACAATCTTTATTAATAGTGATATCAAAACACTTTTTAGACATAAAATGTGCATTGTGCAATAAAGAAATACTCCAATTAAAACTATAATTTTATATCAGTAGGCCTAAGTCTTAAGGGATATGTCAATAAACAAGTTAATGGATTTGAAGTATACTTAGTATGAAATAAATGAACTTTTAACAGTCAATGAATAACCCTAAAAAGCGTGATTGTTTTCACAGCAATAACATACAGGTTAAATATCCCTGTAGTAATATATATATATATCTGTATTATGTAACAGTTGCCGTAATCAAAAATGTTCATTAACTTCAACATTGCGTGATACTAAAAAATTGTGTCATTTTGAAAGATAATAAATTGTATTTACTCTTGAAAAGAAACCTGGAAAGAGACGTGATTTGAGGAGAAAAACGAGAGATTCTTTGTGCATTCCAGTGAATTATTAATGGGATATATCGTAAATTAAATTGGGAGAACAGACCACAAGATGTGCAGTATATGTTGTCCTT
Organism: Megalobrama amblycephala; assembly: GCF_018812025.1. NCBI lineage: Eukaryota > Metazoa > Chordata > Actinopteri > Cypriniformes > Xenocyprididae > Megalobrama > Megalobrama amblycephala. Next base: position 25,495,637 of record NC_063067.1, read on the forward strand.
TTTCATACTATTACAGCAGAAGACAAAGGGAAAAAAGAAAATAATCATGAGCTCTTGCCATATTCTTGTTATAACATGTCACATTAAAATACAAACTGTTACGTTATTCTCATGATGTCTGAAAATAAAACATGAAGGAAAATTGAACCACTTCTTTGCATTCCCATTTCCTCTCGCTGTCACAAACTTGAGTTTCGTACATTTGACCACACATTTGGACGGGTTCCCTGCTGTTCTTAATGTGACGTTTCCCAGTATCTATGGTGACACACCTCTGACACAACAGTCGGCCGGACATCACTTCAGCTAAAGTGTAACCCCTGTCAAACACTTGACACCAGAGTCCTGGCCTGCATGGCGGTGTGAGAGAATAAGAGAGCCACTGAAAGAGAAGTCGAGAGATAGAGCGAAGGAAGCCGAGAGAGAAAGAGAAACTGCTGGCCGAGTAAAGGCCAAGACTGTGAGGAAAACAATCGCCCCTCATCTAATTCACTTACTATTCCACTGACCTGCATTGGGTTCAGAGGAAATGCTGCAGTGCCTTCAGCCAAGCTGTACAAGTCATTAGTACTACACAGGACTGTATAGAGCCAATACTTCTCTCTGGTTTTAAACCCGATAACCAATGACATTTCAATTTAATACAAATACAACATATTAGCAAAATCACAATGCATAGGAGTGGTGCCTATGACTTTTAATTTCACTATTTATTTATTTAAAAAAAAAAAAAAAAACCTCTTCAGCCTATAGGTAATAAACTTAAGTGCATTACTTGTTCCACACATTTTTACTGTGAATGTGAATGATACCTCAAATCTACTTTCTGCTAGTACTCTTCTAAGTGACTTTTTGCCTGGTGGACAATAGGTGCAAAATCCCATAGACTTGGATTGAAGGAGGGATCTGAGCTCAATCTAGAGACCACAATATCAGGGATTAGCTCAGAGACTTTAGATGGATCTATTTTGACTTGGTTAACCACCTAGCAATCATTATGGCTCGCTCCAACCTGGTCTCATGGAAAGACGTACCTGTGGGAACGTTTTTGCGAGTCGCAAAAATACGTACCAATGTGTACATATCACTGCAGTTTCCAACAGAAATGAACACTAGAGGCAGTAAAACAGCAAGCACTTTTAAAATCGTTTTCATACACAGTTCTGATTACAGGAGTCAGATTATGGATTGATAAAGACTCATTTTCACGTCTCCTTGCGCAATTTTATGTTATGACTTCAAAACGCTTTTTACCAAAGTGCATGATTTGTAAACGAATATATTTTGGACTTTGCATCTCTTAACCAGCACCATATGTTTCGCTTTTCTGACATAACAAGCTTGCTCGGTAGCTCAGCTTATATGGAGTTGTACTTTGGACGAGGATGCCTTGGGTAGGAATCCGGGGAAAAACGAATCACGGTAAAAGAGCTCAAAGATGAGAGATCCAAACAAGCTAAAACGGCATGATTACGGATGCTTTTTATGTCACATTTGCTTTTGATAACACTATTGGGTAGTTTTAGGTTTAGTGTTGGTGGTACATTATTTTAAAACGTAATGGAGCATTTTAGCGCCACCCACCGGACAAATTTCAAATCAAAACTGCGGTGATTCGTATAAAAACCAATGTTATAAAAATGTACCATATTCACGTTTATCTGTTCTGACAAAAAACAAACAAAAAAAATAACACACTTTTAGTACCACTCAGGGGAGATTTACCATTGAAACTGCAGTGATATGTACGTATTGGTATGTATTTTGCGACTCGCGAAAACATTCCCACAGGTACGTTTTTCTATTGAGACCAGACTCTATGAAACACACTAGAAAACATCCTGAATATCCTAGAAATCATTAAACGCAATCACTTCAAACACATTTGCTACTAAAGAGCCATGTGCAAATAATAATAATAATAAAAATAACAATAGATTAAAGAAAGTTTATTTTTGGCTACTATGAATTATACATAATTACATGCAACTAATGCTAAACCAAACTTAATCAAACCCTAACCCTATAGTAAGTACACATAGTTAATTTATATTACTCAGTACTTGTACTACAATGTATTGTTACATTGAAACATGATATCTTAAAATAAAGTGTAACCACTTTAGACATTCTACCAACTAAAAGTAACTTTGCAGCTACATGTGAACTAACTCTCAATAGAGTATTAAAGGGTTAGTTCACCCAAAAATGGATATTCTGTAATTTATTACACACCCTTGTGTCGTTCCACACCCGTAAGACCTTCATTCATCTTCGGAACACAAATTAAGATCTTTTTGATGAAATCTGAGAGCTTTCTGTCCCTCGATAGAGATCCAACACAACTACCACTTTCAAGGTCCAGAAAGCTAGGAATGACATCATTAAAGTAATCCATGTGACTCAGTGGTTTAACCTCAATTTTTTGAAGCGACGTGAGTGCTTAGTTTTCGCAAAAAAAAATAAAAATAAATTACTTTACTTTACTTACAAAAATATTGATCTGCAATGATGCTCACGAGAGCATCATGATGCATGTGTGTTGTGTTCAGACTTGCACGTCAACTCAACGCGAGTGTTCACGAGAACATCATGACGCATGCATGTTTTTCCCCCCCCCCACAAACAAAGCACTCACGCCGCTTGAACAAAGATGAATTTACAGATTATGAAACAACACAAGGTTGAGTAATAAATGACAGAATTTTCATTTTTGGGTGAACTAACCCTTTAATAGACTGTTAGGTTACAGTCTTGTTTTGCATGTTCACACTAGATACTTATTGTAGTAAGTACAATAACTGTAGTTACCTTATATTATTCAGTACTTTTTTTGGTAAGTACACGGTAAGTACATTGAATGTCTAACATGGACCTAGGGCTGGGTGATATATCGCATGCGAATGTCACGCGCATTTCGTCAGTAAAGCCAGTTCCCTGATTACCACTAAATCGCCATCACCTGCTTTCAAATGGAGCGGCATTTAATAGACAGAGCCGTAGTTCACTGACAAGCCACGCAATATCGCGTTCATTATCGAAGGAGATTCATATATCGCCCAGCCCTACATGGACCATCGACATAAAGTGTAACCGGATTTGATTTCATGCATGTATAGAGATTTCTACATGTGCTGCATTATCAGGCTAAATCTCAAACAGAAGTGTGGTTTGAGAGGCACGGACAGATGTTTAATTAAAGATGCCAAAAATGAGTCATCCTGCTCAGCTGCCACTGACCAGAAAACAGAGAACATGTGCGTCACGGAGAGAGAATGAGAGAGAGAGAGAGAGAGAGAGAGAGAGAGAGGCAGTCATTATACGAGGGAAATAAATTCCAACACTGGGTGAAGAAACACTGCAGGACATATTTTATTTGGAAAAAATACAAGCACACAATGAATAAAGAAGAAGAGAAAAGAAAATGTTGTTCAGACAAGTGACTGATGCTGATCAGTGTTGTTCAGCTGGATAAGGACTTTTACAGGAATCTATTTAAGGTCACTCAACACCACCGCTGTGGGCAGATAAAATCAAACCGAAAAAAAATCTAAGAAAATCTTAGACAATCATCTATTCTAGTTAGAAAATTTCATTTTATGATTAAATCTTTCTTTTTTTGATGTTTTACATGATGTGAAAGTCATGGAAGTATATTCAAATTAATATAAGACCCTATTCTATTCTTTTCTATTCTGTTCTGTTCTATTAAATTCTATATTTATATCTCTACACTCTAAAAAAATCAAATTTTTGCAACATTTTAAGTTCATCAAAGAATCCTCTTCATATAAAGAACATATATCACTGTATACGGTTCATTATATTGACTATTTGGATCTTTTAAAATTTAAAAACTTTTCATTATAGTTCTTGAGATCATATCATCTTTAAAGCACCAGAGAATAAAACCTCTTTGAGAAAATTAAACACCTCTTTTAAGCCTTCAGGCTGTTAAACCGCTTTTGGTTCTACTTGAAAATTTTGAACACTATTACAAACCCGTACAATAAATTATTATCAAATTGAATATTATATCATGCAAGTGAATATCACACAACATATCTATCTATTAAGGTCACATTTTACCCTATATTAATAATAAAAAAAAAAAATTCAAAATATTCGGAAAGCCTATTTTAGTTCTAAACAGTAATCTGAGAAATTAATTTTTCACACTTCAAAGCAGAGCATATAGAGCATATTAAAAGCAACATTTACAGTACATTTACAAAACACTGAAATTAAAGATGATTCAGAACAAAATTACTCTAATGAACACTTCCTCAACAGGTGTTTGAACAGATGTTGCATAATACTCATTTTTTTAACTGAACATGCACACACACACACACACACACACACACACACACACACACACACACACTCACTAACTCACTCACTCACTCACACAGACACAGGCCTACCTCTCGTGAGAGAGGGGTCTCCTGTCCGGCTGTTGTTTCTGCTTGTTGCTTGTTCTACATTTGGGTTCAGAGTGGCTTAATCTATTAAAGTCAGCATTGGGTAACCTTATGCTGGCGAGAAACTAGAGCTGACACTACGCAAACAACTACGCACACACACACGCAAGCAGACACACTCACACACACATTTGTTTGGATATACACCCAGAAACACACAGAATGACCAAAAAAAAATAAATAAAAAAAATACAAGAAACAAAAGAATTGGCTATCACACAACAATAAAATGAAGTCAGATTTTTAAGGATCAAACTTTAATGGAGGTCCATATAGCCACTGCTGTAACCAATCTCTCCTCAGCAGCTCACCTTCTCACCTTTAACAGCGAGAGATGTCTGATCGCCCTTGTAAAACAGCTGTTACCTGTCATACGATAGATTTTATATTCATCACGACACGTTGGACACGCCTAACCGTTGGACACATTTGATGAGTGTAGATCAACCAAAGCTGAATATACCTGACTAGAGCCTTACATCATCCAGCATCAATACCCGCCAGGACCGATCGGTTACATATCACATCAATCCTGAGCCTGCTTATTTAAAGATCACTACCTCAACGGCTCACCGATTCACCCTGCACACTTACAGATCAACTCATCATCAACAGACAGGTGAGGGTCACTGAAATGATAGAGGAGTACTATCAGTTTATCTTGAAGATTTGAGGAATTGGTTTGTGGCTTGCATCAGATGTCACCGATTTTGTTCTGTTGTGAAAACTGCTATCTATCTATCTATCTATCTATCTATCTATCTATCTATCTATCTATCTATCTATCTATCTATCTATCTATCTATCTATCTATCTATCTATCTATCTATCAGTGGTGTGTGGTGGTGTTTTAAAATGAGGATGCAAAGTCTTCACATCAATCCTATATAAAATGTAAATTTGCGTCCCTATTACACTTAATTTTCCTGGTTAAATAAACATTACATAAAAAGAGAGACCAAAAGCAATTCTACTTTGTATTTTTACACACACTATGTAATGTTCTATTTATTAAAACCAAGAATACATTTCATCAGGTTCATGCATTTTTACATTTATTCCAAAATAATCACTAAAGGCAGTAACAATTTAAACAATATATTTTATTTGTGGATTAATATTCAGCTTTTCTTTTTAATAGTCAGCTTATTTTCAGCAGTCATCAATCTTGGTCACTGGTCACAGACACAGACATGAAAATATGACATGAAAGCAGAAATGAAAGCTGATTGCACACTAAAAACCCCCACAGTCATCATGTTTTCAGGCCATTTTAAGTTGTGGATTTTGATGTGATAAAAAGCAGTGATATCTAAGTTGTTATATCTGAGTTGTTTACTTACTTTTTTAAATTAGTCTTCCCATTAACGCCATCGTCTTAATTTAGGTTGATTCGAGAACGCGTGTGAAATCAAGAGGCGGGATTTATCACACAAACCAATCATATCCAATCACATCCAAACATAGCGCAATGGAGGCATTGCCTCTTCTTATGTGACTTTCCCCCATTCATTCTCAATTACCCTCCACCAAACTCAGTGCCGACTTTAGGGTGTCTGTTTAAAGTTACTGGGCTCAGGGGAGGCAAGCCTCCAGCTGTAACTTTACCAGTGGTTGTCGCTGTTGGACAGTGTTACTTTATAAAAACAAGTGATTCTTACACTTTTTAATGTCACATTTTTTAAATATTTGTGTTGTTTTATCTTTGTAATATCAATTATTTTCTCGTCCAGTTTTTTTTTTTTTTTTTTTTGAGGAGACATTGCCTTCCTTGGAGGGGAAACTCTCAGGAATATCCCCTGCAATCCATCTTTCCGTCCGTCGATCTGTCTGTCTGTCTATTTATAGCTACAACATCCTAGCAATGCATCAGGACCAACTTATAACATTATAATAACCACTTAGCAATATAGCACTATATAGCAACACCCTTGCAACCATTCAGAATGTCCAAGCATCCACCTAGCAACCCCTCAGAACACTTTATCAACTGCTTAGCAACACCCTAGTAACCACTTTTAACTTCAGACATATTCATGACTATATTTAATACACGTTTACATTTTCGTAAGTGAATACATAGTGAAAATGAGAATCCATAATAGATTCTCAGATAAAAGCACCCTGCTGTAACTATCCATGTCTGGTCTGTTCTTGTTAAGAGAGATTAATTATACACTGACCAGCGCCGCTGTGATGTGACATGATTAATGACTTGTGGGCTGCAGTCCAAACACCGCATGCTCTCATCAATTTCTCTCTGTCTGGCTATTAAAGCAAGCAGTGACTTCTATTACACTTTTAAACCAGGTCCTTTAAAATGCAGTGTCAAAGACGGCTCATCTCCTTGTAACAGGTTGCTAAAGAGGTGCTCATTTCTGTCCAATAAATTTGAAACCACAAAGCTTAAAGGATTAGTCCACTTTTGAATAAACTTTTCCTGATGATTTACCCACGCCCATGTCATCCAAGATGTTCATGTCTTTCTTTCTTCAGTCGAAAAGAAATTAAAGTTTTTGATGAAAACATTCCAGGATTTTTTTTCCATATAGTAGACTTCAATGGGCACCAAACAGTTGAAGGTCAAAATTAGTTTCATTGCAGCTTCAAATTGTTCTACACGATCCCAGATGAGAAATAAAGGTCTTATCTAGAGAAACCATCACTCATTTTCTGAAAAAAATTGAAAATTATATGTTTTAACCATAAATGCTCATCTTGAACTAGCTCTCTTCTTCTTCTTCTCTATTTGAATTCCAGCATTGTAGACACTGCTAAGCGTATTACTGCCCTCCACAGGTCAAAGTTTGAACTAATTGTTATATACTATTGAACTAGCATATTGCATATAAAAATTAGTTCAAAACTTTGACCTGCGGAGGGTAGTAATACGCTTAGCAGTGTCTACACTGTTGGAATTCAAATAGAGAAGAAGAAGAGAGCTAATTTTTTGGCCACAATAACCGTGGTGTGAAAAATCTAGTATCGTGACAGCCCTAATATATATATATATATATATATATATATATATATATATTGTAGCTTTTCTAAATGTCTTTCTGTCTATACTGAGCCACTATTTAAAATTAAGTGGGGCAAACAAAATGTGCATGGTGGTTGCTTTGGGCTACCCCCAATCCACAGCAGGTGATTTTGGGCTTGGTTGGGAATCAGGATGGTTCTATTAAGAGGATTAATGTGGCAGAGGCAGATCAGTGATATAAGCTGAGGATCACCTCGCTCAACTAAACATTAGTGCCGCATGGCTGCAGGCTCAATTATAGTGGGCATGACTCCAAAACATCAATGCATCATCAAAATCCACAAGCTTCCTCACAATAGATGACTAGTCCATCACTGCCTAATGAAAAAGACCCATAGTAATATGTCTGTAGTGCTATGGAGGAGGATTTTCAAAGTGTCCACTATGACTTAAAAGGAATTTACTGAGGGACAAGCCCACATTGGGACATTATATGTATGTGCTGATAAAAAATAATCCTAAAAGCACTATTTAACGCCCGGTCACTGGAAATACATCAGAATAGCAACCAAATAAACTTGCTAATACTTACAGTTTTTCTCAGTCGCTTTGGTGCATTTCTCACATCACTCTTTACATTTGCACAACAGTTAGTTCAACCTCCACAACATTTAGTCATTTGTGCACATCATAGTAGCAGTTTCTCATTCCTTCGAACAAATTGCAAATGCTTTTGGACATGCATCAATTGCTTTCATACAACTCTCTGCTGTTTTATAACATTATCATTTGCTTATGTCATGTCAGTCAAAATTAACTATACTTGTGAATGCTGAATAGTCATTCCATATAAAACTAATAGTCCTCATTTCATTGCTTGAGTCATTACATACAAAAATGTTGAACTAGTTGTCAAAATCTGTCAAGCAAATTTTACACATTTTTTTTAAAATCTTTTTTTCCTGAAAATGTCTAAATTGAACAATTTCTCTCAAGTGAATCTCAACTTTCACTGATGAGAAGGGGTGTGTGAAGCATTAGTTGCAACCAATGATAAGCCACTTCTCTACAATCACTGTCAGAGGTGAATCCCATAAACCCCCACTTTACAAGCATATACGAACCAAGCAGGACATAGTGTGTACCATTTCTACAATACTGTGACACAGAAATAGAAGGTCAGCCTCATGGAAGAGGGGTAAGGGTGCGGGGAAGAAGGGGAAGGGGACAAACAGGGGAAGAGGAAGAAGAGGTCAATAGGCAGATCCCTGATGAAATCAGGGCTACATTTGTGGATCATGTTGTCAATCACGGCCTCACAATGGCTGAGGCTGGTCGAAGGGTGCAGCCAAATGTTGGGAGAACCACTGTAAATTCAATTATTCAAACATTTTGTCGGGAGAACAGGTGTGTATAAATGGACAGTAATTCAGCACTAAACAATCTGCACTGCACTACTGTCATCGTGTCATACATGAAGCTTGCAGTGGGACAAGAACTTGTCACTGTACATTTTACATTTAGACGTACAGCTTTACTGCATCACACATTTACAGTTTTTCTCAGTCGCTTTGGTGCATTTCTCACATCACTATTTAAATTTGCACAACAGTTAATGCAGTTCTCAAAACAATTAGTACAAACTGCAAAACCTAGTTGATAACCTGCAAAAGCGTGTCACTTGCTCAAAATGGATAGGTCATTCCTCAAAAGCAAGTATTTGTGTCAATGAAAGTGTCAGTGTCATCAAGATGAAAAGTCCTGACACCATTGTTTATGAACAAGATAGTCAAATGGCTTTGTCATGTTTTCATTATGACAGTTTACTCTGTCAGTGTTTTCCAATGCAAAAAAGTCAGATCTTGGTGACACTACCTGAAAATGCTCAAGACAGCACTATATACTATTTGCACAGCCATTTGAAAAATACAGTAAAGTTACACATTACTGTATTTAGTGAGGTAACTGAGTACAAGACACTGAATATGTATGTTTCACATTTTTACTGCATATGCTCTTTGCAATTCTAATTTGTTCACAGCATTGTGCAAAAGAAAAAATACACCCTTATTTGCAACAAACATAAACTCCCTTTGGGTAGAGCTGTGCACAACTGTAAACAATATTGCAGTACATATGGCAAATCTTTACTGTAACACTACTGTACACTACAATACACTAAATGTGTGATGCAGTAAAGCTGTACGTCTAAATGTAAAATGTACAGTGACAAGTTCTTGTCCCACTGCAAGCTTCATGTATGACACGATGACAGTAGTGCAGTGCAGATTGTTTAGTGCTGAATTACTGTCCATTTATACACACCTGTTCTCCCAACGAAATGTTTGAATAATTGAATTTACAGTGGTTCTCCCAACATTTGGCTGCACCCTTCGACCAGCCTCAGCCATTGTGAGGCCGTGATTGACAACATGATCCACAATTGTAGCCCTGATTTCATCAGGGATCTGCCTATTGGCCTCTTCTTCCTCTTCCCCTGTTTTGTCCCCTTCCCCTTCTTCCCCGCACCCTTACCCCTCTTCCACGAGGCTGACCTTCCATTTCTGTCACAGTATTGTAGAAATGGTACACACTATGTCCTGCTTGGTTCGTATATGCTTGTAAAATGGGGGTTTATGGGATTCACCTCTGACAGTGATTGTAGAGAAGTGGCTTATCATTGGTTGCAACTAATGCTTCACACCCCTTCTCATCAGTGAAAGTTGAGATTCACTTGAGAGAAATTGTTCAATTTAGGAGACATTTTCAGGAAAAAAAAAGATTTTAAAAAAATGTGTAAAATTTGTGTGACAGATTTTGACAACTAGTTCAACATTTTGTATGTAATGACTCAAGCAATGAAATGAGGACTATTAGTTTTATATGGAATGACTATTCAGCATTCACAAGTATAGTTAATTTTGACTGACATGACATAAGGAAATGATAATGTTATAAAAAGCAGAGAGTTGTATGAAAGCAATTGATGCATGTCCAAAAGCATTTGCAATTTGTTCGAAGGAATGAGAAACTGCTACTATGATGTGCACAAATGACTAAATGTTGTGGAGGTTGAACTAACTGTTGTGCAAATGTAAATAGTGATGTGAGAAATGCACCAAAGCGACTGAGAAAAACTGTAGTGTATTGTAGTGTACAGTAGTGTTACAGTAAAGATTTGCCATATGTACTGCAATATTGTTTACAGTTGTGCACAGCTCTACCCAAAGGGAGTTTATGTTTGTTGCAAATAAGGGTGTATTTTTTCTTTTGCACAATGCTGTGAACAAATTAGAATTGCAAAGAGCATATGCAGTAAAAATGTGAAACATACATATTCAGTGTCTTGTACTCAGTTACCTCACTAAATACAGTAATGTGTAACTTTACTGTATTTTTCAAATGGCTGTGCAAATAGTATATAGTGCTGTCTTGAGCATTTTCAGGTAGTGTCACCAAGATCTGACTTTTTTGCATTGGAAAACATTGACAGAGTAAACTGTCATAATGAAAACATGACAAAGCCATTTGACTATCTTGTTCATAAACAATGGTGTCAGGACTTTTCATCTTGATGACACTGACACTTTCATTGACACGAATACTTGCTTTTGAGGAATGACCTCTCCATTTTGAGCAAGTGACACGCTTTTGCAGGTTATCAACTAGGTTTTGCAGTTTGTACTAATTGTTTTGAGAACTGCATTAACTGTTGTGCAAATGTAAATAGTGATGTGAGAAATGCACCAAAGCGACTGAGAAAAACTGTAAAATGAGAGGAAGGTTCAATCGTCCTTGAGTAATTTAAAATCTGAAAGCTGTAATGACCTGCTTTATATATTGATTAATATTAATTAAAACTAGAAAAGGAAAAGTTCATCAAGACATTATGACACATGTTGAGTTGACACAACCAGTGTCAAAAAAGCTTACAGGTCTTGATAGATAGATAGATAGATAGATAGATAGATAGATAGATAGATAGATAGATAGATAGATAGATAGATAGATAGATAGATAGATAGATAGATAGATAGATAGATAGATAGATAGATAGATAGATAGACACACAGACGGACAGACAGACACACAGACAGACAGACAGATAGATACGATAGATAGATAGATAGATAGATAGATAGATAGATAGATAGATAGATAGATAGATAGATAGATAGATAGATAGACAGACACAAAGACGGACAGACAGACACACAGACAGACAGACAGATAGATACAGTAGATAGATAGATAGATAGATAGATAGATAGATAGATAGATAGATAGATAGATAGATAGATAGATAGATAGATAGATAGATAGATAGATAGATAGATAGATAGATAGATAGATAGATAGATAGATAGATAGATGGACAGACGGACAGACAGACACACAGACAGACAGACAGACAGACAGATAGATAGATAGATAGATAGATAGATAGATAGATAGATAGATAGATAGATAGATAGATAGACAGACACACAGACGGACAGACAGACAGACAGACAGACAGACAGACAGATAGATAGATAGATAGATAGATAGATAGATAGATAGATAGATAGATAGATACACAGACAGACGGACAGACAGACAGACAGACAGACAGACACACAGACAGACAGACAGACAGATAGATAGATAGATAGATAGATAGATAGATAGATAGATAGATAGATAGATAGATAGATAGATAGATAGATAGATAGATACACAGACGGACAGACAGACAGACAGACAGACAGACAGACAGACAGACAGATAGATAGATAGATAGATAGACAGACAGACAGACACACAGACGGACAGACGGACAGACAGACAGACAGACAGACAGACAGACAGACAGACAGATAGATAGATAGATAGATAGATAGATAGATAGACACACATACGGACAGACAGACAGATAGATAGATAGATAGATAGATAGATAGATAGATAGATAGATAGATAGATAGATAGATAGATAGATAGATAGATAGATAGATAGATAGATAGACACACATACGGATAGATAGATAGATAGATAGATAGATAGATAGATAGATAGATAGATAGATAGATAGATAGATAGATAGATAGATAGATAGATAGATAGATAGATAGATAGATAGATAGATAGATAGATAGATAGATAGACAGACAGACTTAAATTCTCTTGTTTAATTTCTCACCCTTTGGTTCTCACTGCACTGGTATTTTCCCATGAGCTCCTCAAAGTATCCAGTGCTTGTGTTGTTTTTAGTCACGCCCTGAGAGAGATTCATGTTTTCACCATCCTCTACGTCATAGTCTGACTTGTGTGTCAGTACGAATACAACCCAAAAATATTAAAGTATTTGATTATAACTAGGCAAGCATATTTATTCATATTCATATTTATTTATTTAATGTATTTTCTTTCTCTCTTTCCAAGTTTCCCGTGTTCAAGCATGGGAACAAATTTCAGCTACTGGGCTGCTGAAAGGAAACAGAACATTTGGATTCTATTTTTACTTTCTAAAGAAAGCAAATAAAATCAAGGCTGTTCCTCAGAGACTGATAAAGTCTTTTTTTTTTTTTTTTTTGTACACAGTTTGCTATTCCTAGCTATTTTACTGTAAAACTCATAATTTTTTACTCAAATGCAGTCTTAAAACTCAGTGACTTTGCATGTATGGATATGACAGGAAAGGATGCTGTGGCATACTGTGCAAAATGTGCATTTTGGCCTGTGGTGCTTGGGGATTCTCCTTGGCACAGCTTCTGAGATTTGCAGAGACGAGGAAGCCCTCAGACATATTCCAGAGTTTAAATTAACAGCCTGTCCCTTTGGGTCACCACTCTAGTGTGCGCAGAAATAAATCCACTGGCCGTCAGCAGCCATGTGGGTTTATAAACATGTAAAAAAAATCCTAAAAGACTCAAATACTGCAGAGAACAGGTCCCATACGACAGAGACCGGCAACCAAACTAAAAAGATTAGTTAGTGATGGGCACTTTCAAAATACTGCTTCATGAAACTTCTAAACATTTACAAATCTTGTACTTTTCTTGACAAATCTTGGCTTTTTATTACTTGTGTATGTATATTACAAAAAGGAGAATGATATTTAATTGCTTCTAATTGACCTACTGTGCCAACACACAAGAAGCACTACACATTAATAAAAAAACTAATTTTACCAAACCTTCATATTTAATATTGTTTAATTATTCATAGATTACATTCAATAGGTCACACTTTAATATAAACATTTGCAATTGGTTTGCAAAATGTGAGTTTGTGCTGAGTTTTCATTGCATTTACACAATTATGACCAGCAGGTGTCGCCAGCCTGTGGTGTTTCGAGAATGATTTGAGCTTCAAAAAGCTTAGTTTCTCCTATCATTTGTAGTTACATAAAACCTTACAAAACACAATAAGCAACTGCAATTCTACAAAAAACACAGATGACTCTGCAATGCACAAGCAGTTGATCGATAATAGGCCACTTAGTCTTCGTAGACTACAGTACAATCCACTGAACCCACATAAGTTAGCCCTCACAGCCTTTTCATTGTGAATAATTACAGGGTTAGTTCACTAAAAAATGAAAATTCTTTCGTCAATTACTCACCCTCATGTTGTTCCAAGACTTTCGTTCCTCTTCGGAACACAAATAAAGATTTTTTTGATGAAATCTGAGAGCTTTCTTTCCCTATATAGACAACCAGGCCCGGATTGGCTAATCAGGAGCACCGGGAGAATTCCCGGTGGGCCGGTGTTACAATAAATTCGGTTCCTGAAATATTCTGTTCCACTGGGTGGCGCTTACACGAATATTCATGATATCCTCCTTTTGTGGGCGTGTCCTTGAGACAACGCGCAAGCGAATGAAACTGAAAGTAGTACACGCTCCTCAAATCGCATCGGTTTAATGGATCATTTCAAAAAGGTAATAAAATATCCAATGTTAGTCAACAGTTCACATGTTCAAAACAATGCATAGTAGTATGATAAATCGTCTGAGCTAATTGAGTACAAGACAGACATTCAGATAAACAGTTAATGTAAGGATACAGCAGAGCAATTAACATCAGCGAATAACCTTGTTTTACACTGATGTGTTTTCTGTTTAGCTTTTATATTTATTTGAGGATTTAGAAAGTTTTTGAATAGTTTGATTAGTCTGCTTCCTTCGTTGTCATTACTACAGTACTGCATAGTGTTGACAACTTGAAGCAAACCTCTACAGATGTATCTGTGTCCTAATAAAAATAAGCTTAGACTGGTGTGAATATTCGATGTCAACCTTAATTTCTTGATTATTATTCAATCAATATTGGTGCACATTGAGTTTTTCACTTTCAACTGTTTTTCCAGCAAATTTCTTAACATGTAAATATTTGTACAAACAAAATGATTCAACAACTGAGACATAAACTGAACGAATTTCACAAATGTTTGATGAACATCTGAAAGTCTGGTGTGGCACCAGCTGCTTTACAGAGCATCTCATCCTCATGGACAGCACCAGATTTGCAGCTCTTGCTGTGAGATGTTACTCCACTCATCCACCAAGGCAATTAATGTTTTCAAACATGTCTGGGGGGACTTAAGGTTGCATGTGGTTTGGCACTGGAAGGACAATCAGCTGTCCTTCTGTCTCCCTGTAGCACCGTCTCAGGCATCTTACATTACAGACATTGCAGTTTATTGCTCTGTTCTCATCTGCAGTCCTCTTGTCTCCTGCAGCAGGACTAAGGCACATTCACACAGGTGATCAGAGACCCTGGGCATCTTTATTCTGGTGTTTTTCAGAGTCAGTAGAAAGGTCTCTTTAGTGTCCTAAGTTATTGTAACTGACCTTGATTGTGTATGTGCAATAATTGAAAAACATGAGAAACATTGTTAAAACATTTTCTAAAGATCTGTAAAGCTTATTTGGAATGCACAAAATTATCTTTAAAATATTATCCTGAAAATTGACTTTTCTTTATTATTATTATTATTATTATTATTTTAAACAACAAATCCAGTTAGCCTATATAAATAATACATTAAATGTTATAACAAGTACAGAAGTAATTACTCTATGAATGTAACTCAAATTGAAAAGACATTTTAAAAATTCAAAACAATGTATGAAAAGAAGCAATGCTAAATGTGAGGTTCTGAGGTGAATATTAAAACAGGGCCTTGGCACTCGGGAACAGCCTTCATTATGTCCAGATCACACACTGCCAGAGCTCTCCAAGACTTCAGCTCTCACATCCAGTCTGAAACAGACAGTGACTTTACAAGATGATGAGTGTAATGTGGAAAATCACAAAACCAAAACAAAACCATATTATGACATTGGTGATACTAACAAGTATAACGTCATCTTGTAAAGTAGCTGTCTATTGTTTTCTGTGCATTTGTGCTGTATTACCTCACAGAATAAATTATATGATTATTATCAGAATTATTTTATTTGACTGCTTTTGAAATTGTTTTAAATCAGGTACAGAAGGTTGTTTGAGTAAGTGTTATGTTTGACACATTTCAAGGTTTTGTGCTGCAATACCCTGCCTTGTCAAACTTTAAATAAAACGAAACTAAACTATCATTTCCTATCATAATTATATATTTTAAACAAAAATAACATTCTTTAAGTAGCTGCTGGCATGAAGACTGCCATCAAAACAAAGCTCCAAAGATTTATATTCCAAAGGAATATTTTATTACCTTTTCGAAATAATCCATTAAACCGATGCGATTTGAGGAGCGTGTCCTAATATTTTCAGTTCCATTCGCTTGCGCGTTGTCTCAAGGACACGCCCACAATAGAAGGATATCATGAATATTCGCGTAAGCGCCACCCAGTGGAACAGAATATTTCAGGAACTGAATATATTGTAACACCGGTCAGTTTATTGTCATGGCACTGGGTTGAAATATGTATGCTCTAGAAACTGGACGCGGCCAAATGTACTAAGCTGAGTAGCCTAACTTTTTCCTTAAAACCAGTCAGTGACGGATTTAGGCCTGGACGACATGGGCAACGGCAAACAAACAATCAAACGAATGCGCGATCAGGTTTTTAACCGCTCATTTGCACGTAACGTCAATGATATCATGTCACTCGGTGGGTAAATTAACCTGGTCGGGATGGACTCGGAGTGTGCGCTCGGAGAAGACAACTCACTCAAAAGTATTCGAGAAGAAGGGATGAGGTGACGTCTGTAGGGACAGCGGAACAAGTTCTAAATCAATGCTAAATTATGGTAAGGCAAAAGGTCTAAGCCACCGGAGACCGATTTAAGTAACGTAAATAAATAAAAAGGAAGAGGGGAAAACATGCAAAAGATAAAGGCATGTATGCAGCTTACTCATATCGTAATAATAGTAGGCAAATAATAAAATATAGGGCCTATCACTTATGTTATGCTGCTTGCTATGCTATTACACATTGGCCAACAATATTCATTTTTCTGTCCAACTAGCTTACATAACCAGACAGTAAAATGTGATTTTGTAACATGTAACTTTTTTTTTTAAACAAATGTAATAGCCTACTTTAATATTTTACTGTAAAGTTGTGCAATTTTGTAGGATTTATGGTATTTTGTGTTATTTATTTGCCTCAGTTTGTAATAATTTAAGTATATACATTTATAGAAAATAGCAAAATTTTATGATAAATCCACTTTAATAAAGATCTACATTTCTAAATTTCATTCATAGTGACAGACATGAAAAATGTGCCTGGGTTTAGTGGACGATTACTGCCATCTACTGGAAAGCAAACACTTAATTAAATTAAAATTAAAATAACATGAATTTTTAACTACAGCCACTAGATGGCTAGAGAATTAGTCAATGGTTAACATTGTAAAATCATTATTATAACTATAAAAATAACTCTATATCAAATTTTAGCATTTTTTTGTACTATCATTTGTACTATCATGGGTATTTGAAGATATTTTTGAAAAATACAATTAATTACAAGGCTGTAGAGAACCGTGCACTATTGCAGACTTATATACTGAGGTTTTAATTACATTATTTTAATATAGTCAGTCGTGAATTAAAGTGGGCCGGTCTAAGGCATGAAACTCCATGGCTGAAAATGAGTCCCAATCCAGCCCTGTAGACAACTAAGTGACTACCACTTTGAGGTGCAAAAACAAACCCCTTGCAGAAGCTCAAACTTGCTGCGTAACGCAAGAATGAACCTCATTGGTTCTTGCTGAAACTCAAACGTGCTGCATAACACGATAATGAACCTAAATGGTTCTTCGTGGAAGCTCAAATGTGTTGGCTAACACGAGAATGAACCTCACTGGTTCGCACACGTCAAGCAAATGTGCTTGAGCTTCTGTTTACCACAACTGATGTGTGAGTTGATGAATGTTTATATGTGAAAAAAGCCTAAATTCAATCTGTTCATCATATGAAAGTGATCGAGTCATTTCAGAAAATTTTGACTAAATCACTCAATATATAAGGATTAGTTTTACAATCTCTTTATGAAGTTTTTGAAGCATCAAAGTGGTAGTTGCATGGCTGTCAATGCAATGGAGGGACAGAAATCTCTCAGATTCACAAAATTAACGGAATGCATAGCTGATATAAAAAAATTGGATGACCAGTAATTTCCTACTACTAAATTCAGAAAAAAACAGAGATTCTAATTTTTGGACCAAAAACTTCTTCACATAATTAACCTAAAATACTGTCTAACACTTGATGGCTGTTCTAAGTCTTGTCGTCAGTTAGGAAACTGAGTTTGCTCTTTGATACAGATCTTTCACTTGAAAGCCATGTTTCTAGCATCTGTAAAACCGCATTCTTCCATCTTAAAAATATATCTAAACTATGACATATGCTCTCAATGACAAATGCGGAACAGTTAGTTCATGCGTTCATGACCTCAGGGACTAGATTACTGTAACGCTCTCCTGGGTAGTTGTTCCGCTCGCTTGATAAATAAACTACAGCTCGTACAAAATGCAGCAGCTAGAGTTCTTACTAGAACTAGGAATATAACCATATTAGCCCAGTTAGGAAGTATAACCATATTAGCCCAGTTCTGTCAACACTGCATTGGCTTCCTGTTAAACATCGTATAGATTTTAAAATCTTGCTAATTACTTACAAAGCACTAAATGGTTTAGCTCCCCAGTACCTTAGCGAGCTCTTAATGCATTATAGTCCTTCACGTCTATTGCGATCTTAGAATTCAGGCCAGTTGATAATACCTAGAATATCAACCGCAGGCGGTAGATCCTTCTCCTTAGGGGTGTGACGAGATCTCGCGATACTAAAGTGTGACGAGATTTCTCGTCGAGGCGAAAAGTAGTCTCCTGATGTTGCCATGACAGAGTGTTAGGATGATTAGGAAAGAATATGCCACCGCTACGTTTACATTACGCCTCCACTGTCGTTTTGCTTTGTGTTTAAATAAAAAAAAACATTTAATTAAGTTGGATAACGGTCGCCGCCGCTCCATATTTAAATGAGTTACGCGCGATCGCTGAAAGTGAAAGTAAACGCGCGCGCACATTCAAACGTGATTTCAATACCCCGCATTTTGAAAGCGGCTCCTTGATGAATGCAAATATCTCTCAATATGAAAGCTATTTTAGGCTGGGCAGTGTAGTTGTAACCATCTCTTAGCTCTGTATCAAAGAAAAAGTTGGTCTTATTTGCACTTTGAATATTGAGAGAGTGTGATTATGGTTTCAACTTGTAAAGTGTTACCATAAAAATGAATAACAGTTTTCTCTTAATCTTATTAAGCACAAACAATAAGGTTTCATTTGTTAACTTTAGTTAATGCACTGTGAACTATCATGAACTAACAATGAATGACTATTTTTATTAACTAACATAAAGTTTAATAAATACTGCAGCAAATATTGCTCATTGTTAGTTGATGTTGGTTAATATGTTAATGTTAATAAATGAGACCTTATTGTAAAGTGTTACCATTTTTATTTATACTGTTTTTATTTCTATGATCAGTTTGTGGAAATGAGTTCAGTTAGGAGGTCAAAAGTTGTAGAAGCTCATAAATCATGTACAGTAAGTTCTGAACTCTGAAGAGACTGAAATCATACAGAAGAGAAGTCAGTCAGTTGAGTTAGTGGCAAAACCTTTTACAGTACTTGAGTATTGTTGTCTTTTACTGCATATGATAATTCATACTCAGAAAGTAGAACTGAATGACATTCATTATAAGATGATTAGTTAAAACATTTCAAATACACCTGCAGAATATTTTTTCTAGTCATGTATTTCGCCATTGAGGATTTCTTAAAAATAGTTTGTAAAAATCTTGTCTCGTCTCGTCTCGTGAACTCAATCTCGAGTCTCGTCTCGTCTCGTCTCGTGAGATACCCGTCTCGTCACACCCCTACCTTCTCCTATTTACCATCTAAACAAACTTCCTAGCATTGTTCGGGAAGCAGACACACTCTTGTCAGTTTAAATCTAGACCAAAAATGCATCTCTTTAACCTGGCATACCATAACACATTATCAATTTATGTTTTCAAGATCCGTTAAAGGATTGTTAGGCTGCATAAATTAGGTCAGCCGGAACCGGGAACACTTCCTAAAACACCAGATGTACTTCGTTACATCAGAAGAAGAATGGCATCTATGCTAATATTAGTCTCTCTGTTTATCCCGAGGTTTACTAGGGCCGTATCCGAGGCCGTATCCAGGTGAGACCGAGGACCTGCGCCTTGACACGACCACAATGCAGCCCTGAAGTATCAGCAGAGATTGAGTCAACTAGATCATCCATTGTGAAGGCCACAGTTCCGACAGCCAGTGGCACAGTTCCTCAACAAACCGTCCATTACCGGCGTGATAAATACGATCCTTAACTGGATGGAACTGGAATAAATACTTTGACTGTTGCGATCCCATCGGACTTATGATAGCTGCCTGAATCATAATAAAGCACTGTCGCTGTTGGCCAGAGGAGAACTGGCCCCCCAACTGAGCCTGGTTTCTCCCAAGGTTTTTTTCTCCATTTTAACACCTGTTTGCCACCTGATGTCACCTGTTGGAGTTTGGGTTCCTTTGCTGCTGTCGCCTTTGGCTTGCTTAGATGGGGACATTTGACATTTGATATTCAACAGTGTTTTGATCTGCCTGCATTGACACCATTGTATGCGAACTGAACTGAGCTGGATGATGACATCACTGTTTACTCCAGTGCTGATATAGATAAATGAACTAAATTAATATTGATTCTTACAATGGAATGAATCAATACTGAATTTACTTAACATGGATAATGACACCATTTTCTTTAAGAGCTGCTGTGCAGCCAAAATTATATACTAGTTATCACTGTAAAGCTGCTTTGACACAATCTGCATTGTTAAAAGTGCTATATAAATAAAGGTGACTTGACTTGACTTGACTTAATAATCTCTTACTGGCTTGATTAACCAAGCTCTCCACAAAACAAACCCTACAATTTAGTAACTCATATCATACAGACACTTCATATTTAATGGTATTAGATGATTTGTTAATTGCATTTAATAGATGCACTTTCAATAAAACATTTGCAGTTGTTTTGTAAAAGGTGTTTTTATGCATGTATTCGTTACATTTACACTTATTTGACCAGCAGGCGTCACCTGCATGTGGAGTGTCGAGTGCTTCGAAACAATGACTCCTTTTTAAACCAACTGGTTCAACTGATTCAAAGTTTCAAAAAGCTTTATTTCTCCCATCACAACCTCACAGATATTTCACTTGCTGAGGCATCTTTTTAATGGGCGCACTATTTGGGGCTTGCTCGAAAATGACTGAAAGTCACTTAAAGTGTATTTATTCTTAATCATGAAAATATGTTAATGGTTTTAAATTACATATCACATTACCCAAGAGTGGCCGCGGTCAGTTTCCCTTGAATGTGTGAGGCTTCTGGTTCCAGTTATTTTAGCTGTACAAAAAGTCTGTTATGCTGCTTGATATTGCAAACTAGTATTTGTTATCATATTATTTTAATTTAGGCAGCAGCTATTTGCGCTAAGTGTAAAAAGCAACAAAAATATATTTACTTTACATTAAGTGAAAATAGCAGTATTTCATTTTATTTAAGTGTAAATAGTTGTTTTATTTAAGTGTAAATACATGTTATTCATAATTAGTGCAAATAGTGGAAGGTACTATTTGCACCTCAGTGTATTGTAGTATTTTATAAAACAGAATGCAATCATAACAACTTATAGAGTGTATATGATTATATTTATTAAAATGGATGCTGCTTTATTGGGGTGTTACTTGTCCCTGTCCCTAACCCTACCCATTAAACTTTTAATTCCCACTATTAAATACCAATTTGCCATTTTATTTCCACTGTTTGAATATTTTCTTATTTTTTATTTAAAGTTACACT
Organism: Megalobrama amblycephala; assembly: GCF_018812025.1. NCBI lineage: Eukaryota > Metazoa > Chordata > Actinopteri > Cypriniformes > Xenocyprididae > Megalobrama > Megalobrama amblycephala. The sequence continues at coordinate 25,517,490 of NC_063067.1, forward strand.
ATGTAACTTTTGGCCCTCTAGCGGTTGAAAAACAAAACTGCATGCAATTTGCAGAAGAACATTGTTTTGGTTGGGCTTCTGCTCTGTGTGACTGTGCAGATGAATATGATTATTAGGGGTGGGAGAAAAAAAATCAATCCATTGATGCATCATGATTCTCGCTTCAATGATTCTGGATCGATTCTGAGAATTTCAGAATCAATTCTGAGCTTAGTTTTTATTGCAACCTGGTCTCATGACGAAAACGTACCCGTGGACACGTTTTCGCGAGTCGCGAAATACGTACCAGTGAGTACATATCGCTGCAGTTTTGATGCGAAATGTCCACTGAGCGGCGCTAAAAGCGTGTTCCTTTTTTTTTTTTTTTGCCGGAGCAGATAATAGGGTGAATGCAGTACATTTTTATGAACATTGCTTTTTAGATGAATCGCCGCGGTTCTTGATTTGACATTTGCGCTTCGTTTCGTTTTAAAATAACATCCCACCGACGCTACGCCTAAACCTACCTGATGGTGTTAACAAAAGCAAACATGACGTTAGAAGTGTCCGCGATCGTATACCGTTTTTCAGCTCATTTAGATCTCTTTTTTTTTTTTCCCCAGTCAGTCGTCTTTCACAGGATTCGTACCCAGGCAGGAGGGGAATCGATTCGTCGTCGTAAGTCCAACTCCGTATCGGTTGAGCTACCGAGCAAGCTTGGTTGTGGCCAAAAAAGCGAAACGCAAAGTCCAAAGTACGTTCGTTTACAAAACGGGCACTCTGGTAAGAAGCGTTATGAAGTCGTGACGTGATATTGCGCGAGGAGACGTCAAAACGAGTCTTTATGAATCCATAATCCGACCCCGGCCGTCATCGAAACCATGTGTGAAAACGAGCCAAAGCGCTCTTCGACGTTTTACCGGCCTCTAGCGTTCGTTTCTGTCGGAAACTGCAGCCAGACGTACACGCCGGTACGTAATTTTGTGTCTCGCGAAAACGTGCCCACGGGTACGTCTCTCCTATGAGACCAGGTTGTTTTATTCAGATGTGCGATGACACTGAGTGTGATTTAGAAACGTATTCTGCTTGCTTCCAATTCCTCACACACATACACCACTCGAACCTTCTGTAAAATAATCTTTCATTAGGTTCTGAAAGGTTGAAATGAATAACAATGACATTCGTGGGCTTCCCTGCACAGGATGCACTTAGAGATGCAAGCTTTGTTTGATGTTACACATGTAGTGCGCGGTCTTGCTTGTAATATGTTCGTTGTTGCTACTTGTTTGTATGTTTTGAAATTCTTAACATACAATTGTTTTAATACATTTTTTTCAATTTGTAATTATTTTAAAAAGTAGGAATACTTATGTAAGGATATGTAAATGTAAGGATTTTAAGGTTGTTACGTCAGTAAACTAATTATTTAATAATAATAATAATAAAAAGTAGATCAAGAATCGTTTTGGAACCGGATCATGACACCCAGAGTCGGAATCGGGATCGGATCGTGTGGTGACTAAAGATTCCCACCCCTAATGATTATCCTACTGCTCATTAAACATTAACTACTAGGCTTAAGAGATAAAAGCAGTTTAGATGGAAAGGATCTCAAGCTGACTAGCTGAAGATGTTACTGTAGCTTTATCTATTAATAGACACGGTACTTCCTTAAAAGTAAATTTCAGTGATCACTGGATGTCAGAGTTCTAGAAGGAGTGTATGGAGAGAGCAGATCAGTCAGGTACTGAGGGGCCAAATTAAACAAATAATAAAATTTTAAAATCAATTCTAAATGTGACAGGTAGCCAGTGCAGTGCATATAAAACAGGGCTTACCAGCTCATACTTGCGGGTCCCACTGAGGAGTCTAGCAGCTGCATTTTTCACTAGCTGTAGACGGGAGAGGGAAGACTGAGAGACACCATAACAAAGTGAATTATAATAATCTAGACGTGTTGATACGAAAGCATTAATCACCGTTTAGAAGTTACTCTGGGATAAAAAGGGTTTCACTTTAGAGTGTTGACGGAAGATGGAAAAAGCTTGATTTTATGACAGTACTAATCTGTTTATCAAATTTTAGGTTGTGATCAAACAGAACGCCTAGATTGAGTCTAGCGCATTGAGTTTCATATAGGGCAAGAGAACCAAAGTCAACATAAAACACACTGTTTTCCTTAGGCCCAAATAGAATTATTTCAGTTTTATTTTCATTTAAATTTAGAATTACTTGAAAACCAAAGCTTAAAGTTCTTTTAAACAGGCCTAACAGTGGTAGTAAACCATTTTTATTTATATGTTTTAAGGGAAAATAGATCTAAGTAGCATCTGCTTATAGATGAAAGGATACACCGTATTTATTAAAAATAGAAGCCAGAGGTAGCATCGTACAGGGTAATCAATACCGGCCCGAGGATTGATCCCTGTGGAACTCCACAGTTGAGAGGTATACTAGAGGAGGACTGATGACCAATACAAACACTACAACCATCTGTTGGTCAGATAAGAATGGACCCACTGTAAGACTATGCCACGAAAGCCCACAGATATCTCCTCATGGTCAACCAACATCAAATGCAAGCCAATGTTGATTCTTGTTTTATTACGAGCTCTGTTGCGTTCTCTTTTTGCCAGCAGACTGGCTGTTCAGAGTTTGTTTAAAACAGGTGATTCCCTGGAGGTTGGATATTTAGCTTCTCAATGTCAACCTTTCTCGCTCGTTGTGACAACTAACCTCTGCACTCCCACACCAGACAAAGAAGCCGGAGCAACTTTTTCTCTAATTACGAATATGACAAGACCATAGTGAATCAGGATAAGACAAAAACACAATTTGGAAGAAGGACTGATGAGATATTGACTCATTATTTAAATTTTGTTTATTTTGAACAAAAAAAGTAACAGTGTACCTTTAAAATAAATGCCTCTCCGAGCGATGGGAAAAGTGAGAAGAAAAGGGGTCAGTTGCGTCAAAAGGCTAATGTTGCCCTCCTTACTCTCCATGCTACTACTCCTGTTATCAGCAGGATTTCTTTTGTCATTTTGTCAGGTTCAATCAGACAGTGGTGGGCGGAGTTAGTGTAAATAGCATCTGCCAACAAGGTGGGCTATTTACACTTGGTGTAAATAGACAGTCTGTTTAAATTATTGTGGTAATCATAAACACACTGGTTGAAAGCATCAGTTTACTGCACTTATAGTTATTTACCTAACAACTAAAGTCTCGAACATTCACAGGAAATAGCTTACTTCAGCGTTGAAAAATGAGGTTGATGTTACAGAATCTAAAAATGGTCTTTGTTTTCAGAAAGCCTTCAGTTAGCATGTCTACTAGCATAGTGCTAACTGATCTGTGTAGACACCGCATATTTAACAGCTTTGATGTGGGTTCTATGTGGAGTAAATCTTCACCAGATTTAACCTTGAATATAACAGGTACATACAATATTTCTTGTCTCCCTTGAGCTCATTGTGTTCTCACTGAGCTGCTAAAAAATTAAAGCCAGAGGGGACTTTTTTGCCCTCTAACTTTCAGTCTCTCATACACCATTGACTTATACAGCTTGGAGCTCTATGAGCGTCTGGTGTTGTGTGGACTGTGAGTGCTGGTGGGGTCATGATCAGCTCTTGTGCGGCAGCTGTTCTAGCCTGATTTAGTTGCCGAATCACATCTGCAAACAAGCCCCAACAAACCATTAGATAAGAGCTGAGCCCGGCCACACAGATGTTACTTCTCCGCTACCACTTCAAGCTCATAAACACGTGTACAAGGTCAGGAAATCACAAGAGCTGAGTAAATGAGTCTGATTAACTGTATTATAACAGTATTGGGATTTTTTTTCCCCCTTTTTTCTTGTTTTATACATCATGATGAAGGGCTGCACAGAGGAAATAAATAAGAGGGATGGCAAAGGATTGGCACTGTCGCTTGATTAAACAAACATGTTTGCATGCCAACATCAACTAAAACCTATAAAGAAATTGCACACTTTAACTACGGAACCAGGAACATTCAAATCACAGAGCCAGTTATTAACATCATGAGTTATTACACCAGTTATTAACATCAATGTAAGAACAATGAAAGATGCATGTGCCATTGCAAACTATGCTGGGATAATATACAGTAGTGCAATGTCTTTCCATCTATGTCTGTTGGAAGAATCCGTAAAGTGACCTGCAAAGGTCACAAAATCATCAGCTAAGACGTTTGCAGGGAAACCCTTCCAAAATGTAAACTAAAAATACCCTGCCCCTGCTGTGCAACCATCTGTGCACTGCTTAACAAGGGCATTAGTGTCTCCACACACAGTCTCTGATGCTCACGCCAGCCCGTCAACGCCTACGACTGACGACTGAAGGTCCTTCACTGTGAGCAGGAGGGCAGAAGGATGAGCTCTCTCTCACCAACACTCTCTGCCCAAGCTGTGCCAACATCTACCTTTCATCATGCACTCCATGCTGGATATTATTTGTTGTCCAAAAATGACATGACATTATATATATTTCATAGACATAGAATAGTTTTTGCTTTTCTTCTTTTTTAACATTAAAAACTTAAATTATTCTTTTTAAAGAAATTACATTTTATTTAATTAAAGCTTTTGTGCTTTATATTTTGAAGAATCTTCAAATTTATTTCTGCATCTTTGTATCATAAATGTTCAACAGCCTTACTGCAGAAGCATTTAAAAAAAAAAAAAAAAAAAAAAAAAAAGCGAAAGTGACCAGTTTTTCAGGTCACTTTCAGGTCAGTTTTCAGTTTTTTTTTTTTTTTTTTTTCTTCATCAGAATTGTACGAAACTTTGAATTTCATCTTGTGGAACCATTTGGTACTACGCCCAAACAAAATCTTACTGAAAGCTAATTTTTTGAGATATCAAGTTCAAATTGGGAACATAACTTGTTTAGATTTATGCCTTTGATTTTCTTGTGGTTTTAAAACACGTTTTGTAAAATATATATTTCATTTAAAAAAATATTATGAAAAAAAATGTCATAATAATAAACTTAAACTTCTATAACTTTTTTAAGTTTCACCTTTTTAACTTTTCACTTCAGCAATAATCTACCAAGTGTCGTCTTTAAGAAGAGAACAAGCTTAAGTCTGTGCTCCAAAGCATTCAAGATTTATGAGAGTTTAAGTTGGAAATTTCATTTTCAAGTCAATGCTCAAAAAGTGAATAAATGGATTATAACTACTGCATAAATAAAATTCAGTACCATAAAATCCCCTAAAAATACCAAATATTAAATAAAAAACATTATTGAACTAAAATATAGTACATTAATTTCACTGAAAAAAAAGAGTAATTTTTGACTGTCATGCGAAGAGCACCAGGGAGTTAAAGGGATAGTTCACCCAAAAATGAAAATAATGTGACCCTCATGTCGTTCTACACCCCTAAGACCTTCGTTCATCTTCGGAACACAAATTAAGATATTTTTGATTAAATCTGATGGCTCAGCGAGGCCTGCATATAGACAACAATGGTACTTCCTCTCTCAAGATCCATAAAGGTACTAAACACATATTTAAATCAGTTCATGTGAGTTCAGTGGTTCTACCTTAATATTATAAAGCGATGAGAATATTTTTTGTGCCCCAAAAAAAACAAAAAAAAAACGACTTTTTAACAATATCTAGTGATGGCCAATTTCAGAACACTGCTTCTTGAAGCTTCTGAGCTTTACAAATCAAATCAGTCAATTGGAGCACCAAAGTCACGTGATTTCAGCAGTTTGGCCATTTGATCCACGATCCGAATCACTGATTCGACTCAAAAGATTCATAACGCAGTGTTTTGAAATCGGCCAACACTAGATAATGTTAAAAAGTCTTTTTTTTTTTGTTTTGTTTTTTTGGCACACAAAAAGTATTCTCGTCGCTTTATAATATTAAGGTAGACCCACTGTACTCACACAAACTGTATTAAATATGTTTTTAGTACCTTTATGGATCTTGAGAGAGGAAGTACTAATGCTGTCTATGCAGGCCTCACTGAGCCATTGGATTTCATCAAAAATATCTTAATTTGTGTTCCGAAGATTAATGAAGGCCTTACGGGTGTCGAACGACATGAGGGTGAGTAATAAATTGACATTATTTTCATTTATGGGTGAACTAACCCTTTAAAGAGGCTATATGTAGAATTCATAAACCCTTGTTATTAGTGACTCCAGTGGCCATTTAATGAACTGCAGCCAGCAACTTGTTGCTTGTGCTCACACTCGTACACATGTAACGTACAAGAGACTGAACGTGATTCAATGCCCCGATATACTCATGGCAAAGTTATTTTTTCATTCTTTGCTTAGAAGTAAAAAGAAGTTGGAAATACCTTTGCAGTGATATACTTTCAACGAACATCCTGATGGCATCCGAGCTGCTGAGAACAATGTTTAGATGAATATGTAAAAATATGCTGCATGCATGCTTACCTCTCAGTAACAAACACAACAACAACAACAACAAAAAATGACAGCGGTGAGAAAACAGCAGTTAGAAAGCATCTGATCATAGTGATGTGGATATGTTTGCACCAGCTCTGCAATTCATCTGCATCATGTCAACAGACGAGATAATTAAAATTACTCTGATCAAGAACAACTGAAGCAGCTAATTAAGATCTTCAGGAGTACTTGATAACTGTTGGACAGCTGTTGGATCAGGGTTGGATCTGAACTCTGCAGGTACAGGCAGATCTTCAGGAACAGGTTTGGGTACCTCTGCTATAGATTGTATAGATCTGGCTATGTGAGACTACAGTTTGAATTAATTCCATTTCTTTGCATGACACATTGACATTACAACATGGCTCTTTCAGCATTATCTTGAACTTGGCATAAACATTCATTGAATGGAAGAGAGGCTTGGGAGTGTGTGTAAACATCACATCCTTTTGATTTCCCAGCAAAAACGTGCTTTCACATAAAAATCAGTATACAGGCTTTCATAGACAACAAAGTCAGGGAAGGTCATGCTGAATAGATTGCAAAAGTCTTGTTTAATTTATTTTTACCTGACATGTGTCTCAAGTTCATAGACAAACATATTTTAATTCAGGGATTTTTTTTTTTTTTTTTTTTTTTTTTGAGGGTGAACCAGTTTATGGTCCTGGCTGATGTGTTGCCCTGGGCAACACATGACCAAAGAAAAAGAAAGAAAAAACTAATCAAAACAAAACACTTGCATCTCTGTAGTTCTTTATATAAGTGTAATGTGTGGCCTGAGCAAGAGGACCCAAGTTCAAACTGACCTAATATGCAAAATTGAATTTGAAAGCATATAAAGCATATCATGTATTTTATGGAAAAGAGAATCTTTTTGATAAATATTTTTTACAGGAGAAAAGTTATAATAGTATAGCCTAGGGAGTTGGGTGGGAAGATGGTAACAGAGTTTTCAGTTGAAGGCAAATAATCTGCGAAGATGCTAGTCAATACCTACAATCATATAAATTATGATTTATATATAATTTGATGTATATGGGTCATTGACGAACAAGGTTTTTAAAAGTGTAAAAAAATATTATTATTATTATTATTATTAAGTGTTAACAATGTGATTATGTGGCTTTTATAATCAATTAACACTGCTTTTGTCATTTTTTATAAGATGGACAAAATCTTGTCACCAAAAAAGTCATTCGGTGTAATCAAAATTTCAGTTTTACCGAATTACACTTTTGGTTATACCAAATGACAAAATTTTCAAACAGTGCTAACAGCTTGCTAGCTAGCTAGCAAAAGAACAATCAAACATTTTATATTTAGTACAAGTTTTTAAAATATTTTCCATGTTTTATAGCGGTTGTACCGAATTATCTGATATTTCAGGACATGTGTATGAGCAAATGAGAACATGATTTTTTCAAATAGTTAAAAGAGAGTTAATTACTTTGCTTCATGACCGTGTGGTCCTTTGCAGGTGTCTGAATTATGTCACATCCTGTCACATGATATTGACCGCATGACTTCCTCTTCCTGTTCCTCTTTTGTATTGGTTACTCCGAATGACATCAATGAAATTCATTTTTCTGGACATTGTTTCTCATAAAGCAATGACTTCGACACATAATTCTAATACCATTTTGCACTATGTTGATCTATGATTTTATAAAATCATGCCAGAAAAAAAAAAAAAAAATGAAATTTGGACGGTTAAACCAAATGACCTTTTGACACTTCAAAATATTTGAAATGCCTTTATATGTTGCCAAACATAATTAAAACCTTTGGGATTCAATAAAAGAGATCTATACTTTGGATGTCATATCTTATATTATAAAAAATAAATACAAAATGACCTGTCACGTCATTGACCCATATATGATTGTATATCTATATCATATAGATTGTATATCATAAATATCATATATGATGTATATCATATAATTTAATATTTTAAGTTGGTTTGAAATTAATGAATGGTCCAACTAAAACATTTAATAAAAACGCTGCATGAATGATGAATAAATAACGTCTTGAGAACGTCATTGAAGACCAGATAACTTTGAAGGAACATTCTATTAACGTTACTGGAATAGAATGTGACGTTCTAAAGTTCTGAGAACGTTCTTCACACACTTCTGCGACAAATTCATACAGTATTCATACAAATTCAGTTCTTCTAAAACTGTTAAAGCTAGATGAAATCTGGCTTGAATCTGAAAGTTTTTGTTCAGGTGTAAATGCTGACATTACCTGTGTGAGGTGTAGTGATATGTCGCTGCCAGCGCGCGCCTGTGCCACAGCAGTTGACGCGCAGAAGAGCTCGAGAGGCGCGTAAACAATGAAAGATTCGCCGAAACAGGATCGACAAAGTCGTCGTAAAATGAGCACAAAGTAAACGATAGCAGGTGTCTTGCACAGACATTAGAATATAAAGTGTGTAAACGGAACTTCCAGCATTGTTGGTGAAGTTTGCTTTCATCCTGGATTCCAGCAGAACATCAGTGTTTTAGTGTGAAGAGAGTTTGATCTGTAAGCTGGACTAAGGGGTGATGGGGGCAGGACAAATCAGACACTGACAGATGTGCTGGGGCACAAAACGTGTCCACTGATAGGCTATCTTATTATTTAAAAAAAATATATATATATTTTATACTTGCTGAAAAGCTTATCCATAAATACTGCTGTGTCATGCTAAAATGTCAATGTGTTAAATTAACTGTATTCTATCTACAGTAACAATACTTTGGAAATAGCCTATGTGTGTCTTCACACACATTTCCAGAAATTGTCTTATTAAAATAATAATAATGAACCTACCCAGGAAAAAGTCTTAATTCATTCAATTCATTCATAAAATGTATACAAATCTGAACAGTCTTTTGATTTTCATCAGACTCACGTTTCCTCTGCTGTCTATAGTGCACATAAATTCTGCTTCATCCATGGACCACACGCCCCCTGCCGGCCACTGAGAGAAGCTGCAGCTGAAAATACTGTTGTCATAAATCAAAGGTCTGATTATGAAATCCTTTTTTTGGACATGTACAGAATTTCAGTCTGAGCAGCACTACTACATAAAGACTAGGGACATAAATTTTTATGATTCTTAATGCTATGACACCGTCATATTTTTCAAAGTGAAAGAGCTCATGTTAAGATGAAATGTTGGTTTAGGACCACATTTTACACAAGAGGATCAATAAGTCTGACGCAAAAATCCATTTGTACTTTATTGTCAGTTAGACTGGAGGGAAGAGGTTTAGACCTGGCTCTTGAGTGTTTTCCAATGGTCAGTGTCATATATATATATATATATATATATATATATATATATTGCTATTTCAGTACTTATATATATATATATATATATATATATATATATATATATATATATATATATATATATATATATATATATATATATATACAAACCCGATTCCAAAAAAGTTGGGACACTATACAAATTGTGAATAAAAACAGAATGCAATGATGTGGAAGTTTCAAATTTCAATATTTTATTCAGAATACAACATAGATGACATATCAAATGTTTAAACTGAGGAAATGTATCATTTTAAGGGAAAAACAAGTTGATTTTAAATTTCATGGCATCAACACATCTCAAAAAAGTTGGGACAAGACCATGTTTACCACTGTGTGGCATCCCTTCTTCTTTTTATAAGAGTCTGCAAATGTCTGGGGACTGAGGAGACAAGTTGCTCATGTTTAGGAATAGGAATGTTGTTCCATTCTTGTCTAATACAGGCTTCTAGTTGCTCAACTGTCTTAGGTCTTCTTTGTCGCATCTTCCTCTTTATGATGCGCCAAATGTTTTCTATGGGTGAAAGATCTGAACTGCAGGCTGGCCATTTCAGTACCCGGATCCTTCTTCTACGCAGCCATGATGTTGTAATTGATGCAGCATGTGGTTCTGGCATTGTCATGTTGGAAAATCCCTGCAAGGTCTTCCCTGAAAGAGACGACGTCTGGATGGGAGCATATGTTGTTCTAGTACTCGGATATACCTTTCAGCATTGATGGTGCCTTTCCAGATGTGTAAGCTGCCCATGCCACACGCACTCATGCAACCCCATACCATCAGAGATGCAGGCTTCTGAACTGAGCGCTGATAACAACTTGGGTTGTCCTTGTCCTCTTTAGTCCAGATGAACATGGCGTCTCAGTTTTCCAAAAAGAACTTCAAATTTTGATTCGCCTGACCACAGAACTTTTTTTTCCGCTTTGCCACAGTCCATTTTAAAGGAGCCTTGGCCCAGAGAAAACGTCTGCGCTTCTGGATCATGTTTAGATATGGCTTCTTTTTTGACCTATAGAGTTTTAGCCGGCAATGGCGAATGGCACGGTGGATTGTGTTCACCGACATTGTTTTCTGGAAGTATTCCTGAGCCCATGTTGTGATTTCCATTACAGTAGCATTCCTGTATGTGATGCAGTACGAAGAATCACGGGCATCCAGTATGGTTTTCCGGCCTTGACCCTTACACACAGAGATTGTTCCAAGATTCTCTGAATCTTTGATTCTCTGAATTTTCTGAATATTATGCACTGTAGATGATGATAACTTCAAACTCTTTGCAATTTTTCTCTGAGAAACTCCTTTCTGATATTGCTCCACTATTTTTCGCCGCAGCATTGGGGGAATTGGTGATCCTCTGCCCATCTTGACTTCTGAGGAGACACTGCCACTCTGAGAGGCTCTTTTTATACCCAATCATGTTGCCAATTGACCTAATAAGTTGCAAATGGGTCCTCAAAGCTGTTCCTTGCATATGTACATTTTAAAGAATCTATTCCGGCCTCTAATATTGAGAAAACAATAGCAATGTAACAAAAGTACAGCTTAGTTGGAATGTGTAAAAGCTCTCATAAAAGTGTATATACTGCAGCCATTACCATTGTTTCCATGCTGTTTTTACCGGTATCTCCTCTTAATGTCTCACTTTTCGAAAAAAGGTTCAGTGGGGTTCTATAGAACTCTAGGGTTCTATGATTCTATTGTGAAAAGAACGCTTTATGGCAAAAAGTTTATGAGATTTGTAAATTATTGCATTCCTTTTTTATTCACAATCTGTACAGTGTCCCAACTTTTTGGAATCGGGTTTTTGTATTAACTTTGTGCTTCATATTTTCTTTACTCTAAGAACAAAAGTAAATGTTTTGTCACATTGGTCAAAATATGTAAATAAACTGTCTTTGTCTTAAATGTGCCTTTTTGCATACACATTTTAAAGAAATAGTCCTTTTTAATATTTTTAATATTTTTTTCTAGTGATAAAGTATGTTTATTAGCTGTAATTCATATACATACAAATAAATTAAATCAAAATGAATTCATTAAAATTAAATCCATGAGATTTAGAACCCTTAATAGGTTCTATACATGAAGCGCCTGACAGAACCCTTAAAGGTTCTATATAGAACCTTTTCTACTAAGAGTGTAGCCTTTAAAAAATTTAAATATATAACAGTATTGAATATTCTTGCAATGACCTGCAACTCAGCATCAATGGCGTTTACACAGAAAAACACAGAATTTCACAACAAATGTTTGGTAGGGCTCAATTTAGGAGAAGGAGGTCTTGATTTATAACGTATGACAGAGAATATGACGGTAGTAGGTCATTTTATGTATTCTCATCTCATTCCAGCAGACAGGAGGGGTCTTAAAATATCCCACCCCTATGAATATTTTACAGCAGCATACCCTCTTCTGTGATGACTTGCTCTCTATCTTTATCTCTTATTCTTCCTGCCTTTGCCAGTTTTCAGGGTGTGATGATACCAAACGATGGAAAAGCAGTCAACTTAACAAACCAAACCTGTATGACATTGCATATTTTCTGAAATGACTCAAACCATGTTTGTCTGAAAGGATGTTGATACTGGGTATCTTCTCAAAGCACTCATCCATTCTTTCACAATGGAGCAACACAATCCATCATGTCTAATTCGATTCATTAAGAGGTGTGTTCTGCATTTCTTTCTCCTTCTCTTCCTCACTGAGCTCTCAGATGCATATTAGAGCTGAAGTGGATGATGTTGTGCTGAGTGACCATTAGCAGTCAATGACTATTTTATTCTAGCAATTTCCACTCTGGCTGAAGCACTCTCTACTTATGGTCTGCTGGCTGCTGTTTCTCTATAAAACTTGTGCTTTTTCTTTGTAAAAGTGTGAATGATACAGCGCTGTTCAAATTTTAAGGTGTCTGTAAGATTTGTATTTTAAATACATTTAATTCAGTAATGGTGATTAAATTGATCAAAAGTGACTAATGACATTTTATAATGTTACAAAAGATTTCTATTACAAATAAATGCTGCAAGACTGAAAATTGCAAGAGTTGAAACTTTGAGGGCTGGTAGGTAGTACTCACACCGTCTACAACGTCACCAAGGTTCACCCTGATCGGCCTGACGGGGGCTCTACAGTGGTCAAAAGTACAAAAAGGCTAATAACTCCTGAATTGTTAGGTGTAGTGTCTTTTATTGTTGGAATCCTTGGCTCATGGCTCAAGATTTTTTGAAAAAACTACTTTTGCGAACTAGTCCTTATTTTTTTGCCCAATCGGAACAAAACCAGGGGTGCGTTTCCCAAAGCGAACTATGATCGCAAGTTCCATCGTTACCAACAGAGTTCAATGGGACCTACGACCATAGTTGACTCAACGATGCTTTCGGGAAACGCACCCCTGTGCAGCAAGATTCTCTGGAGTCTGATTGTCAATAAAAAAAAGTTTTCGATTCATGGTCTCTAGGGGCTGCCAAAACTTTCGAACTGTTGGTGGAGACGCTTTTACTAAAATGGCTATAAATAGTGAACTCCTGTTTGACTCATGGCCCTAGAGGCCTGTGAGATATTAGAAAGTAATCGGACACCCGGGGGATGCCTTTGTGTTTTTCACATGTGTAAAGGATTGTTTATCAAGTGACTTTTTTGTGCACGTCTATGACATTTGTACCACATGGTAGAACTCCTCATTCTGAGCAACTTTGCCTCAAGAACTAATCGAATCATCCTTTAAATATTTGTGATTATGTAAAAAATCTACTTTTGCAAACTAGTCCCATACTATACCTTCGGGTCACAGACAGAAATCAAGAGTAGTTTGTCTGAACTTCATCTTCTTCACTCCTCTGCTGTGCTGGAGGTGAAAGGGGAGCAAGGCCAGAGCTTTTATCAATTACCATCGACCCAATGCTATATTGATCCATTGTGGTCTCTGCACTTCCTCATCAGTACAAGACATAGAATAGACTTGAGCGACTGCATTACAGTCTGTGATATCTGATCACTTAAGGTCACATGCAGGTTTTGTGTCTCCAGTGCTGAAGGTCCTCTAATTTGAAGGCATAACCATGACAGTACACACACATGTGAAGTATCAGCAGGAAGAATGGGTAAATTTTGGGATCCTGACACTCACTATGCCTCATTAAGCCTACGTGTGCAGTAAACATTTAGTCACTGTTAAGTCAAACATCCAAATGTCAGTTTCATATATTATATTTCCTGTCTCTGATTACGTTACCCTCCAGTGAGCGTAGTTCTCATAGTAATATGACATGTCGTGCTCTGTCTCAACTGCCTGTATCCACTTTTTAGCCCTCAAACACTTGTTTTTGGGTCGACAGCTTATAAAAACTCCTGGGTTTTTAGTTCTGGGTTTTTTAGCTTGTTTGCTGTACACCTTGTCACATAGCAGCTTTTAGACATTGTTCTGTTTTTTGTTATAAGTCATAAATGACAAGGAGGCAGCCTCACGCAATACAAAGTCAATGGAGATGGTTGGATTGTTTGGGCGTGGTTTTCAGATTATGATGCATTGCTCTGTCTCTATTAGTTAATGTATTAACTAACATGAACTAACCATGAGCAATACATTTGTTACTGTATTTACTAATCTTCGCTAATGTTAGTTAATGAAAAAACAGTTGTTCATTGTTTGTTCATGTTAGTTCTCAGTACATTAAATAATGTTAACAAGATTTTAACAATGCATTAGTAAATGTTGAATTTAACATTAACTTTAATTAACATTAATAAAGATTAATAAATGCTGTTTAAGTACAGTTCATTATTAGTTCATGTTAACTAAGGTAGTTAACTAATGAACCTTATTGTAAAGTGTTACCAAACTGTCATTTACAGGCAAAGCATTATGAATTCATTTACTTACAGTTTGTGATGCAGCTGCTGTCAGATCCAATGCAACTGACTACTTCATCTTTCAACAGTTTCTTTGCAAACTCTCACTGTGTCTTGTTTACAAAACAATCTGCAATCAAATGCTCTGAACAAACATATAAATCTCCAACATGTTTCGGGACATCATTAAAATAAACCATTCACTTGTTTTTGATGCTGGGATCCTTCTGAAGTCTGTACAGAGACGCAAAACCAGCTGTTTAAACTGGACACGTCAAAGCGAACGTTCTTTCACTAATTCATTTACAAGTCCTGACTCAAAGCCTGTGGAGTACGTCAGAAACTGAACTTGCATCTGTATACTGTATCAGTGTAGACAGCGTCAGTGATTATAATGAGTTCTATTTGCTTTTGACGCTACGCTCACATTCAATGTAGGCAAGTGTCAACCATTAAGCGACTGAACGACAGTGGGCGGGGCTTATGGTGTGATTATGTATAACTATTGGTCGATGTCTTGCTCTGGAGGTGGTCATATGCAAATGTATTTGACTGTATGACGTCACAGATCCCACAATATCAAAATGAGCCGGTTTGGTTAAATAAATGCTTTGTTTATAATGAAGAGGACGTTTTAAGCTGTGAAACATGTTTTAATGGTACAAAAACCTCTTATATGTCAAAAGATCAAGATAAAAGTGATTTCTAATGTCATGACCCATTTAAAATCAATTAATATGGAAAAATAAATGGGAAATAGGGTCAAAGGATAACGCTCATCAGCACCCCCATGCATGTATACATAAGCAATAAGGTATGAGAGGCTGGGCTGTATCGTGAATAAGTCACAACATGAAGCAGAGTGCCTGAAACCCCTTCAGCCGTGACTTATTCATGATACAGCACTAGCCTTGAGTACTTTATTGCTTTTATAAAAGGGTTACCACACAATACATACTGTATATTAAAGCCAAAATGTATCAAAATGTATCAATGCAACTTTCATGAAGTAAATGTTCACTAAAAGCCTTCCTTCCGCTGGAAAAAATAGTCCCTGAGAGTGAACAGCAACAGAAGTTACATTATTACGCCATTAGATGGTGGCAAAGAATGTCTTTATGAGTTGAAAAGACTGAATTGTTGTGAACATGGAATAAGACGCAACTGACAAATGCTTTGACTAGCGCTGTCAGTTACGGGAAAACTCCTTAACTGTTAAAAGGACAAGATATTGCAGCGGACATTTAAACATATTTTTTTATTATGAACATAGGACTGACCTGAAGGAAAATGCTAAATCTGAATGCAGGTAATAAACTCGTTCACTTGATCTCTTTCTCACAATACACTTCTACACAATACAGTAAGCTTCAATGAACAATATCAATTGAGAACAAACAGTTTACGTTGCTAAGAGTGGTTGCTAAGGGTGTTGTGTAGTGATACACAGAACTGTGGGTTCAAGCGGTCATAGCCATGTTTTACTGTGAATAAAACACAGCTATTGACAATCAGAATCAAGGACAGGAACTAACCGTTTTATAAAACTATTTAAAGATTTCTAAGCTTAACCAATCATTACCAGACAATTTGAATGATGCAACATTACGTGCCAGCATGAACATTTAAAGATGAAAGAAAAAATGAAAACATGCCCTGATGCAAGTCAAGTGAAAAGTTTTTTAGCTTTAAGTTATTTTAGTATTATTTATATTATTAGTATTTATATTACTATTACTCCCAATCATATTACTATGAATGAGCGAAAGTGCAATGCGCAATATGATGGAAATAAGTCCCGCCTTCTAAATAAAAGAGCCAATCGCCAATTAGTAAAGTCATTGCAAAGCTCCGGTTTTTACAGAATATATTTATAGTCAGTGTTCTGGCGCTGAGGACTGCACATGAGCGTTGTCATGATTTTTTGTCATGATTTGAGCGTTTAGAAACAAAATTTATGAGACAGTTGTTGTCAGATTTCATTGGTGATTTCTAATATGAAACGTAATCGTAAACTTGGTGAACAGCTTTGGAGAATTTAATGTTTCAAAGAGATAGGAGCTGTACTTGCATGACTGAAAGATGGCCGCCGAGTGAAATGACTTGTCTGAAACCTGTAGGGTTCTAGCAGGTTTCTCTGCTCTGCTAATAAGGAACATGAGATGATAAATTGCTATTAGCAAGGCATCAGGAAACTACCCGCTCTCACCACTCAGCTCAGCACCCGGCTCTGCTTCCCTCCGTCACGCTGCATATTAATCTAGCTGTAAAGCTACATATCCCAATGGACTCTTCCCAGCAGCTCCCTGTCCTACTTTCTCCTGGCCAAATTCAGTAGTTACAGAACAGGGGTGGAACAGCAGTCGGGGTCAGCCAGTGAATGTGTCTCTATGGTATAACTAGTGGTGGATTAGTTGGTACTTTATTAGCTTACGAGTTTAGAAAGTGGTAAGAGTTAAATATGCATATAATATATGGCCTATTTGTAGGACGGTTGGTCATTTATATATGTAATATATAAGCTTATGTCTGACAAGTGCACACTTTTAAAAAGAGTAATTATGAAAATAATTACACTTTAAAAGAACTGAATGTGTGCACTGAATGTAATGCTTTTGGACACTTAATTTCATGTTAATTGCAATTAAACTAAAATGTATTCGTTTAAAATTTATATTAAATTATAGCTGAACGTTAGAGTGTTTTTGACCAACTTAAGTAGGACTTGAGTCCTACTCTTTATTATGTAATTTCATAATTACTTCTGTTGTCTATGAAATTTGATATTAATGGTAAACTTTATGGTATTTATAGTATGTTATACTTTAATGTCATTTCTATTGAGACTTGTATGTCATGTATTTAAATATATTTGTAATTACACATTTGTAACAAGAAAGTTGCAATTTAGTACATTTAAATTATATTAACAATATAATATTGAATAATACAGTTCAAATTATAATCAAGTACTTTGTAGACTGCAAAAAATGACTGTGATTTTAACAGTAAAAGACTGTAAAAATGCTGCGGTGAAAAACTGTCAATTGGTTTACAGAAAGTTTCTGGACTATATACGGTGAATAACTGTAATAGATCTAACGGTACATTTAATGTAATTTTACGGTAAAATACCGTTAAATTCACAGTTTTTGGAAGTGAAAAATAACAATTCATTGTAAAATTTACAGTGAAAAAACGTAAATTGACATTCCCACAATTCCCTGCGTGACACTTCACATTTGATATATTTTCGTTGAAATAACTGTTTCTCCTTAGTTTTTCTCATTTTTTTTCTAATCAGTTATGTACATTAGGGTTTTATGTTACATCTAATGTTGTTAAATTAATGTTTATTGCATTTTTAAAATTTCATGCATGTTACCATGATGGTGTTTTGACACTGTGTTCACCTTCTATATGTTAGTGTTGTCCTTCTCAGCTTGTGGAAAATCTGTTTGTGATGAACTTTGATTAATCATGTGACTCTTATCACCACTGTGTTTGGTGACTGTCAGTGTATTATAAAGGTACAAAACAGATATTAGTACTTCATTAGGTTGGTAAATTAACATTATATCAGTTAATGAAATATTATTTTACCGTAAATTTAACAGATTTTTTTTTTTTTACGTTCCTACTGTATTTTTTACGGTAAAGTTCTGGCAACCACAGCTGCCGGTTTTTTACCGTAAATTTTACTAGGATTTTTTTTACAGTGTATGTGTCAACACAATAAGTGTACTTTAAAGCACAACAAAAGATTATTAAAACATAATGAAACAGTCATGAAAATTGTACTTTCTTTAAGTATACTGCCATAATCCCAGCCTGTTTTCCATACCTTACAAATACATGACCTTTTATTCCTTGTTTAATATTATATATCTGCAGGTAGTTTTTAAAATGGTCACCGTGATTTTGCCAAGTAAGACATGTTCCTGGATCAACATATTTTGTTGATCCTGGAACAACATTCCAGTCTGAAAATTTTGCCCTAACCCTATTCCTACCCCTAAACCTAATCCTACCCATAAGTTATCCCTAAAATCAGAGGGGAAAGATAGGTGAATAACATTGATGTAGAAACACCTAACTCTGGTTGCAAGCATAAACTTGGCATAAACGGTAAACTTGCCCCTCAGATCTGATGGGTTGATTGGAATGTTTTTCCAGGATCAACAAAGATGTTGATCCAGGAACATGTCTTACTTGGCAAAAGCACGGTGACCTTTTAGAAATATACTTTTAAGATCTGAAGTACACTACAAGTGCACATTCAATACAATTAAGCACACTTCTTTTTCACAAGGAAATCTAGCCTTTTTTCTTCTACAAAGAAGAAACTCCAATTTCAAACAGGGCATGTTTGTAGATCCTTGTTTGTCTTGGAAGAAGATATAGCATTTACAGTAATGTTTTAGTTTAGTGAAAATGGGTCGCAGGACTGTTTTGATAGGACAGTGGAGAAAAACAATGGTAAATGTGAATAAATTCAAAAGGAAGGTGAAATCACTTCCCATATATTTTGTTGTCGACATCCATTCAAACTGTAGTCTGTATTGAAGTGAAACCACTAGAGAACCACTGAAACATTATAATATTTCAAATAAATTACTTTAATATAACTAATATATTTTAGTGACAGAAGTAAAAAATGTTTTTTAAAATTTGGCCCTGAACGAGACAGTTCAGATTCTCCCTGCTGTTCTTTCAGGTTCTGTTGAGCCTCAGATGGTGTTCTTTGGATCAATATCCATCAGCTGCCAGGACTCCTGTCTGCTTCATGCTATCTCCTCTCAGACAGTCTGTCGGCCCTTTTTAAACAATATAAGAAAAGAACAGAGGCATCTGAAGCAGAAGTAAACACCTAAGGTTGTGACAGTGGGGTGGTAATAGTGTTGGGCAGCTTTGGACCAGCTGAGCTAAACTAGAACAGATGGGGCAAACGGCTGGTGGAAGGTGAGATCTTAGCCTGTCGCGGGAAGCTGGAAATGTTTGCTCTCCCACAGGTTATCTATCGGCCCATAAGGAGTGGATTATAAATAGATGACTTTGCTTTCTCAGTGCAACACAGAGTGCCTTTTGCTTCACTTAGGAGCACAACACAATGCATTTAGACATCTCTCTCTGCTCGCTAGTGCTCAATAGCAACAGAAATATGTATAATGGCCTTGTGTACAGAAAAGAGTACATTGGCTTTTAAAAATGGTCTTAAAGGGATAGTTCACCCAAAAATGCTCACCCTCATGTTGTTCCAAACCTGTATAAGTTTATTTCTTCTGTTGAACACAAAAGAAGATATTTTAAATAATGTTGGTAACCAGACAGTTGACATTAGCCAATGACCATAGTATTTTTTTCCTACTATGGAAGTCAATGGGTACCGTCAACTGTCTGGTTACCCAGATTCTTTAAAATATCTTCTTTTGTGTTCAACAGAAGAAAGAAACTCATACAGGTTTGGAAAAACATGAGGGTGAGCATTTTTGGGTGAACTATCCCTTTAAGACCATTTTTAAAAGCCAATGTACTCTTTTCTGTACAGTAAATTATGACAAAATTGTCGTTTTTGGGTGAACTATCCCTTTAAGGCCTGTTCACACTAATGATAACTATACCGATAAAGATATAGTTCTAAAAATCGTTCTAAATATAAAAAATAGCAGAGACCACACCAACTATAATGATAATGGCACAGAGAAACAATATATTTGAAATCACTTTCAGAGCGATTTGTTTCCAACATTGACAGCCAATCAGAATCCATCCTGCTTTAAAGGGTTAGTTCAGCCAAAAATGAAATTTCTGTAATTTATTATTCATCCTCATGTTGTTCCAAACCTGTGAGACCTTCGTTTATCTTCAGAACACAAATTAATATATTTTTGATGAAATCAAAGTTTTTTTTTATTTGTTTATCTCCCATAGAAAGCAATGTAATTAACGGAAAATATCCAGAAAAGTAAAATTGTTAAAATAGTTTAAAATTGTTAAAATAGTCAACGTGACTGCAGTGGTTCAACCTTAATGTTATGAAGCGACGAGAATACTTTTTAGGTTGAACCACTGTAGTCACGTTAACTATTTTAACAATAATTTTAGTACTTTTCTGGACGTTGAATGACGGTAATTTCGGCGCTTTCTATAAAAAACTTGGATTTCATCAAAAATATCTTAATTTGTGTTCTGAAGATGAACAAAGGTCTTACGGGTGTGGAACAACATGAGGGTGAGTAATTAATGACAGGATTTTCATTTTTGGCTGAACTAACTCTTTAAGACCTCAAGCATTTAAAGTGGCAGAAGACAAAACTGCAGTGCTCGCTTTATCTGCTAATATAGTTATCGTTATAGTCTTTATAACATTCTTGGTTTGAACGGGCCTTCAGCAACCTTCTGTAAACTCTTTAAAAACATATATTACATCCACTTTAAGCACCATTTCATAGAAGTAAACATTTGAAGTGGATCAAAACCTTTCATCAAAGTTGTCCTAAAACCTTCTTCAGGACAACTTTGATAAACTTTTTTGATCCACTTCAAATGTTGACTACTGTGTTATATAATATGGCAATTGGGTAAGAGAAGGTTAAAAACGATGAATACGTCAGTAGCCACCAATAGTATCATGAATAAATCAACCATCATCCCAGAAATGAAGAGACACACAAATAATCAGGAGTCGTTGTAAGCTTATCATGATTTATACTCATCCTCATAATCATTATATATAGATCTCTTTACAGTTATAATCTTTTGGAAGGAAAAGACACATCTCTTGTTCTCTTTCCAAGATTGTCTTTTAGGTTTAGCATTCGCGTCCAGTGGTCCTTGTAAAGTGCATGATATTTATCACATCCAGAGAATGTATTGAGTCCTCAATCTCTTCTCTTTGTTGTGTTTTTGTGTTCAGTTCAAGTTTTTACTTTTTTCTTTTTTTTTCTTCTTCTTTATCCTAGAAAACAAAGGCTCTGTACAGGAAATGAAAGATTAGGCCTCCTGGATGACAATGTGGGGACAATGTCACATATACACATAGACACATGCAGACCAACACCTAAAAACTCAGCTCATCCACTGCACAGTTCATTATCCATCAACCCGTTGACATCAAGAGTATCTCCACAAAGAGTGGAGAGAGGTGAGCTATTACATAGATATATAACATGAGCTTTTCCAAGCTGTCAAAGTTTGCCATTCATTCTTCTAGAAGGCCTTGCTCACACAGGCAGCAAAAAAAAATTGATTATTCAGTATATCCAAAGTGGAAACTTAATCCAAACCACATTCACAGGTGGTCTGAAATCCTAATGAAATATGACTTTGGAAATGTGTTTCAGTATTCTTATGAAAAAGAAGGACAATTAAGCATACTTATAAGTGTGAACTTGACTCTGACACTTAATTGCATGTTATTTATATTTAAATGAAAATGTATTGTAGTTTAAATTTATAATAAATGCAATTACTTAAACTCAAGAGTGCTTAAGTAGGACTTAAGTGCATCTTTATGTAATTTCATAATTCTGTTGTCTGCTGAAATATGGTTAAAGTTACTGCTGTATGTACTGACACGCATTTATGCTAAACAAAAATATACTTTAATGACATTTCTATTGAAACTTACAATATATGTCATGTATAACAATACATTTTAATGACACATTTGTAAAGTTGCATTTTAGAACATTTAAAATGTATCAACTATAAATCAAATAACAGACTCAAAATTACAATCAAGTGCTTTACATGTGCTCGAATGTTAGTCAACACATCAAAATAAATGTACTTCTTCAAAGCATGATAAAAGATTATTAAAACAATTATTTAAAATTCAATTTCTATTTCAAAGTGTACTATTTTAAAACTGTATGTAAGTGTTACGAAACAGCAATGAAAGTCTCTAAGTACGCTTAAGTGGCCTTTTATTTCATTAATATTTAAATTACAATATCTGCAAGTGAAGATATTGATATTATTATTAGTTCAGATATTAATATAAGTGCAGATATTATATCTGCAAGTGTAGATTTGTTTGAAGCACACTACAATTCCACATCCAATACAATTAAGCACACTTCTTTTTCACAAGGGTATGAATGGTCGGATTGGATTTCAGTTTTGTGTTTTTGTAATTTAGGGCTTAGCGTGTATGTAATGTCACAGACAACGCACACGTCTCTAGTTGTGTTCTGTCACCCATTTTCGCTCACATTTTTACCATGTAGTGAACTGTGTGGCATTCGCTATTATGCTACACGTGAATGAGTGCACTGAAAGTAAAATACACCCCATGTGTCTCAGTTGCAGTAGCTTAGCATCATGCTAATGCTAAAGTCGATACACTATACTGGATATTGTCTACACTGTGTTAACAAACAGATCTAATAACTTGCAACATTATAATGTACAGTCAGTCCACAAAAAAAAAAAAGTGAATCAAATCGGATTCATGCACAGTGTGAACAAGGCCTAGCTTTCACTTCAAAACAAGATGCTAGCTCATAGCTCCCACCTCCATCCATCCCAAAAGACCTCAGTTAGGTTCTTCTTCTGAATCACATCTTCTCATCTATCCTTTTAATCTTTGTCTGTTCATCTATCTGTTTGTTCATTCATCCACCCATCCATATCTATATATACACTGTATATCCATATTGCATGTACAAATGAGGGCATATGTTTTTATTTCTCCATAAAACATGCCTGAGTGTGAACAGTAAAGCCTGTAATGACATTCAGTTGAATATTTATTAGATATAAAGGCTTGATTTGATTGCTGATACATTTATATACTGCAGTAATCAATAGGCAAAGCTTCTATGATAATTACAGTTCGAGGTTAATTTTTTCCCAGTGTTTGTGCTTAACGTATATGAAGTATACCTATACTACAATACATTTGGATAAGGTTTAAAGGATATAAATGCAGCTGTGAATTTCCGACTATTAAGAAACTGCGATACATGGCGGAGTTTTTTTTTTTTTATAAAGCTATAGCTTTTGTTAAGACAACAATGAAAGCAGCGGATTCTTGGAAAGTATCGCCACAAAGCTGTGTTCGTATAGAGGCGTTAAAAGTATTCGAAATCTCTAGAGTATTACAAATGTACAGACCAAATGTCAGAGCGAATATATTATAAAAACAATATATTCACAATTTCAGACAGAACGAGGCAGCTATGGAGATGCTATTACATATGATACTTTGAGAGCATCAGTTACGCGCATTTTTCTATTAAACGCTCATTAAAATTCCTCTTATTCCAATAACATCTTATTGAGAATTCTTTGTCTCAATGGACGAGATGATTTGTAGTCCTGGCAGTGTAAACGGGCTTGTCCATGCATTCAATAACACACGGGGGAGAAAAAAAAAAAAAAAAACACATTGAGAAAGGCGATGAACAAGCATCCTCTTTGAAGTTATTAAAACAGGATGCGGCGGTAATGGAGGCAAATAATTTTATGCATGAATAAATGCCTTAAAACTACAACAAATAAGTCAACATGAACTTTGGTGTCACAAATCCCTCTAACTTACTTGCTCTCTATTGATTTCAAGCCCCCAACCATTTTTTTTTCTCATCAAATATTGTATTTCACTGAGAAATGTCATATCCACAAGTAACAGTTTCATGTTGACTAAGTGGTTTGTAAGAAGCTCCTAAAGGGACATGGTGGTGGAACAAAAATGGGATGGGGTGGAAGATTTCAACAGTTTTGCATTCTCGCAAAATTTTCCCCCATTAAACTTTGCGTTCACTCACAAAGAACAAAATTATTATGAGCGAACACAAAAGCCGCTTTTCCACCATTGGGCCAAACCTTTCTCTTTGCTTAACCGTTCTATTCCGTGCCAATCCGGCCCAGCCGGTATGATTTGGTTTTACTTTCCACTGTGGGACTGATAATGGAGCTCTTTGAAACGTAATACAAATGTGTCGTTCATTGCCTTGACAACGCAAGAGTTTACAAACAATATGAGATGTAAATAGCAACCATGGAGGATGATGATATTAACTTGCGTTAACTTTGCTCAAATAGCGCGCTTGGCCAGTTACAGAGAAACTGACAGCCAGGCGACAGACAAGTGACCAATCCTGAGTGGCGACATCACTACACTCATTCTACCAGCACATTACACTTAAACAACGTGCTAAGAATTCCGGGCCAAGAACGGTTTGTAATTGTCCCGTGCCGAATCAAACTCAAGTGGAAATATAACTGTTCCTTACCGTTCTTAGAACCATTTGGTCTGATGGTGGAAAAGTGGCTTTTTCTTGAGGGAACGGAAAACATTTGCGAGAGAACACAAAAGCATTGACATAATTTTTACTTCCACCTCATATTTTTTCATCATTATGTCCCTTTGGGGGCTCCGTAGGTTTGTAACAAGGATGTTGTCATATTCTGGACACAAATTCATAGTTAATGTCTTTTCGAGAGACAAAGAAATGTGGCACGTCCATTAAGACTGAACATAAAAGTGATGTCTGCAATTTGTCGCTCACTTTTGCAAGTCTGCGAGACACTTTTGTGATACGCTTTTAGCAATCTCTGCTAAAAACTTTGCTAAAGCTGGTAAAAGCAGGTAACATGGCTTAGCATGGGTTCAAATATCCCTTATTCACTGAAGCTCTGGGCAAGGGAAGAAAAGGGTTATTGGGTTAGGATGTCCTGTATTTGGAAAGGGTGGAGTGAATGACACACCACGTTCTTGGATATGACAGTATACATAGTGACAGGGAGATCTGCCAATAGTTTGGCAGTGAAGTGAATCTAATTCTGAGAAAAACTTTGGGCAGTTGAATGTATTTAAACTGGGGGCGTAGGGTGTTTACCGTTTAGTTACTATAGAGCATTTCTGCTTCTTAACTGTAAATTGCATAGGTCCTTAACCACATTTTTTTTTTTTATTTGTTATTTTTTCAAAACAAAAGGTTTTCCGCTGTTATTTGCCACTTTAAAGACCCCATAGAATAGTTCCACAAAAATAATGCTATGACTAAAGACTGGAGGGAAAAGAATAAATAAATAAATAAATAAATAAATAAAATACATACATTAAAATGAGTCACTAGTGTAAAATCAATAATATATACATATATTTAAGGTGCAATGTGTAAATTTTAGTGGCATCTAGTGGTGAGGTTGTGAACTGCAACTAACGGCGCGCACGCCTCGCACCCCTCCCTTTCGGAGAAGCTACGGTAGCCGTCTGGCCGACACAAGAAAAAGATGTCATCATCTGAGACAGCAGAGAGTAGGCAGTGTGAAGCAATGAGGTTTCTTCTTACTTCTAACAAAGAATGGTCTCTGCTTCTAATAAACCAGATGACTACTACTACTACTACTACTTTCTGCATATTGAACGTAGTGACGATACAAGCTGCCTCTAAAAACGTGAACAATTTAGAAGAAGAACAACATAGTGACTAAACGCGCTCTATAGAGTGTCTGTTTAGGGCTGCTGTAGAAACATGCCGGCGCATAATGGCGACTTGACCCACGGTGTATGAGATAGAAATGGCTCATTCTAAGATAATAAAAACATAAGGTTCAACATGCACCACTGAAAACATAGTTATGTATATTATATTGCATTTCTGTTAATAGATCCTCCCAAATTTTACACATTGCACCTTTAATAATTTATTTGTTGCTTCAAAAATACATACATGGCTACATTACCAGCAGGGGCAAACTACTGAAGCTAATCAGTCAAGACCCACTGGGTGACATTAGGGAAAGGGTATGTTCTTACTGATGTCATTAATATTTTGGTTAATTTTCTCAGAAACGCTGAAAATTTGAAATATATCTTAATATACTTAAAAACGTCCATGTTTGATTTCATGAGGTTTTTAACATTAAAGGATTAGTTCACTTTCAAATAAAATGTTCCTGTTAATTTACTCACCCCCATGTCATCCAAGATGTTCATTTCTTTCTTTCTTCAGTCGAAAAGAAATTAAGATTTTTGATGAAAACATTCCAGGATTATTCTCCTTATAGTGGACTTCAATGGCCTCCAGACGGTTGAAGGTCAAAATTACAGTTTCAGTGCAGCTTCAAAGGGCTTTAAACGATACCAGACAAGGAATAAGGGTCTGTACAACTGCATATAACTGTATATGCTTTATAAACACAAATGATCGCCTTGCACGTGCTTCCGCCAAAACCGCACATTCGTATTCTTCAAAAAGCTTACGCTGTATGTCCTACGTGTTCCCTATTCTACTTATGGAAAAAACAGAACTGGCGCTGCGTTCGTTCCGTAAGTAGAATAGGGAAGGCGTAGGACATACAGCGTAAGCTTTTTGAAGAATACAAAAGTGCGGTTTTGGCGGAAGCACATGCAAGGCGATCAATTGTTTATATAAAGCATATACATTTACTTTTTTTTTTTTTTTTTTTAAATGACCAATCGTTTCGCTAGATAAGACCCTTACTCCTAGTCTGATATCGTTTAAAGCCCTTTGAAGCTGCACTGAAACTGTAATTTTGACCTTCAACCGTTTGGAGGCCACTGAAGTCCACGATAAGGAGAATAATCCTGGAATGTTTTCATCAAAAACCTTAATTTCTTTTCAACTGAAGAAAGAAGGACATGGACATCTTGGATGACATGGGGGTGAGTAAAAATAATTTTGTTTGAAAGTGAACTAATCCTTTAAGCACAAAAGACAATACTATGTAAACCATCTTTAGTTATGAGAACAGGCTACAGACTAGATGTGGCACAAAACATTGAACAAAAATCATCAGAATCCCTTGTTATTAAATCAGGGATTGAGATTTTTTAAAGTTAGATCTCCCTCATATCCAAATGTGGTGCTTTGAAATGCTCATTTTAATTGGTGCATCTCACTCTCCCTTGCTTAATTAAACCAAACTAAGAAATGAGCAACCTTCAAGGTATTCAACCCTGAAAGTGGGCTATTACACTCCAACTAATGTATTAGCCTACTAACATAGAAAACTATTTGCAAAATCTTGCAACCTTAAAAAAAAAAAAACAAGCATTTATAATATTGCACATACTGTTAATCTCACAGAGAAAAATATTTATATTGATAAAGATATGAATACTTATTTCTAGTTTTGTAAGTATCATTCTTACTACATGCATGCTACAATGAATGTGTACCAGACATGCATCACAAAGGTAGTAGAATATTTCCTATCTCTTACAAAAGCTATTCAAGGAAGCATCATTTTCATACAAGTTTTATCGAAATTCTCCAGCATCATATCATGAGCAGGATGCACCATGAAATGGCACTAAAATGTAAAAACAACATAAAAATGAAATAAATAGCGGCAGTGAACTTCATCTTTGGTGACCTGACATAGTGAGCTAGTGTTTTGCTGTTGTTGGCTGCGATGTCACAGTAAAATATCTAGACTCCTGCAATCCCCCATCAGGCGCTTTTAGGGGTAGATCTTTGTTACAAAAGACATTTCTCATACACATGGAATGCTTGGAAGTTTACAATGCTGGGAAAAGTAAGTGACGGAAGGAAATGATGCAATGGAGGGCAGCTGCTCATGCAGTGTAGTGAAATGACGACGATGGAAAAAGGGCAACTTCAAAACAATCTCCACTCCACTTTCAGGGTGTTTACTCTAACACGGGACACACTGAGATCCTAGTATGCTGGCAGCGAAAGAGGGAAAAAAGGTCATACAGATAGGGCCACATAACCGGTCTTCCAGACCCCCAAGATAGGCCATGCATGTATTTCTCCGTCACAAGATGGAATGTAACATTTTTTAGGTACCGCACATGGTACACCGTTGCGGCTGGCAGGACAGGCAGCGTTTGTGCATTCACAGAGAAATACATCCTCCATGGTGATTCTTCGTGAATATGTTATCTCCTCCATGTTTTTATATGCCATTAATCAAAATTCTTGTTCTTCCCAGGTATAAATACACTCAAAAAAGACTCAAGGGATCCTCAGGTTGGCAGTGAATGGGGAACTGGGAGTCAGGAATTGGTCCATCTACGCTACGCTTGTATCTACTGGTTAGGCTACGATTGGCTACTGTCGCAAGCAGACCGACTACTAGCACAGTCATACAGAATAGACAAACTCCATGCAGACACTGAACACAAGAATGCAAAACAACGTTCCCCACCAATCAAGTTTCCCAGAACTTGTGAGAGGGAATGGAGATGGAATGATGGACAGGTCTTCTTCACTGATCCTTCACTCAAATGGACGCATTTCAATTCTCCCGTCTTGAAACTCTTCCAAGAGGTGTCTGAAGCCTTCAAAACTAGGGTTTGCACACCCCTTCTTTATCTTACCTTCTTCGTCAAAGGCAGTTCAAAGCGGTTATACATCAGTAAGCATTTTGGTGATGTTAACATAGTTAGTGTTGGTTAGTGTGCAGTTGCCAGTCTTGATGTTCTCCTCTCGGAAGTCCTCGTTGCTGTTGTTAACAGCCTCTTGAATCTCCATGTAGTCAGACTTGCTCATGGTTGACCCGCTGCGGCTCTTTTTCAGGTCCTCTGACGAATCTATCTTGGGGACGCTGGTCACGTTAAGGTACTGGGCCTGTTCCTCGCCTTCTGTCTCTCGATGGTAGAAGTAGTTGAAGTTTGAGACTATGACAGGCACAGGCAAGGCAATGGTCAGCACACCAGCGATAGCGCACAGGGATCCCACAATTTTGCCTCCGATGGTAGTTGGAACCATGTCGCCATACCCTACTGTTGTCATTGAAACCACCGCCCACCAGAAGGCATCAGGGATGCTTACAAACTGTGAGTCAGGCTCATCCGCTTCTGCGAAGTAGACGGCACTCGAAAAGAGGATGACTCCAATGAAGAGAAAGAAGATAAGCAGCCCGAGCTCCCTCATGCTGGCCTTGAGCGTTTGGCCGAGAATCTGCAGCCCTTTTGAGTGCCGAGAAAGTTTGAAGATCCTAAAGACTCGTACTAATCTGATGACCCTCAAAATGGCAAGTGACATGGCTTGCTGCCCTTGCTGACCATCCTCTGGCTTCTCTGCTAGCTCCGTGCCCAAGGTGATAAAGTAAGGTATTATAGCCACAATATCAATGATGTTCATTATATTGACAAAGAAGCCTGCTTTGCTGGGACACGCAAAGAACCGCACCAGGAACTCAAAGGAGAACCATATGATGCAAAGGGTCTCCAAGATGAAGAAAGGGTCAGTAAAGTAGGTGGAGGTATAGCTAATTGTTGAGTTGGAGTTGGTCGCGTACGTTTTGTGCATCTCCATTTCCTCATTGCGAAAAATCGGAAGTGTCTCCAGGCAAAAACTGACTATAGATATGAGAATGACCATGACTGAAATGATGGCAATAATCCGGGCAGGCCCTGAACTCTCAGGATACTCAAAGAGCAGCCATACCTGCCTCTGAAACTCATTTTCTGGCAGAGTTTCTCCTCTTCCTTAATAAATCCTTCATCTTCCCTGAACATCTCAATGGCTTCTTCCCCAAGCTCATAAAAACGTATCTCCTCAGAAAAAATATCCAATGTCACATTGACAGGCCTTCGCAGCCTGCCGCCTGATTGGTAGTAATAGAGAATGGCATCAAAACTTGGGCGGTTCCTGTCAAAAAAGTACTCGTTCCTCAAAGGGTCAAAATAGCGCATTCTCTTTTTGGGGTCCCCAAGCAATGTCTCTGGGAACTGAGACAGAGTTTTGAGCTGCGTCTCAAAGCGCAGGCCAGAGATGTTAATGACCACCCTTTCGCAGCACTCATGGTCTGGTTCCGGGTCGTACGTGTCATGTGGCTGACCCGGGTGAGCTGCGGCTTCATCAACTGGGTCGCCCGTGGCAACAGTCATGCTGTGAATGAATGAAACCTGCAGTTTGTGGTCAGGATGCGACGGTGTTGCCTCTAAAAGTTTGTGGGAAAATTGGGGCTTCTTTTCACTCGTTAACACCTCCCTCTTGCATTAGAACCCAGGAAACACTGAAAGAAATTTAAAGCAGAGAAAAGATTACTTAGCCCAAACAAGCAAAACATGCTCACTGCAAGAATGCACTGTGCTTACTTAATATGTATTTATTCTGATCATTATTTGGATACCTCATTTTTCCTAAGACAATGCAGAAAGTACTTATTTGTTTTTGAACTAAATTAGCAAGTTACTCAAACACCATCAAATCTGAAATGAAAGTGAAGAGATATCAAAGCACCGCACAAGAACACAAAGCATGACTGCTAAGGAAATACACATAAAGTATGGCTCTAGAAAACCAGGCCATCTAAAAACATCTATCAATCATATGGAGAAGTCCGCCTGACCACTTTACACATTGTATTTGCTTTTATCTGCCAAGTAGATCAATACTTGCCATGGAAAGACTGTATCATTCCTCTTAGGATTCAATTATGCACTGTAAATCTAATAACAGCCTGAGTGCACTTAAATCATAATTGGATATTCCAAAACCTCCCCAAATGCATTTCGCCAAGACAGCAAGACTGCTTGAGGTAAAAAAGTAGAAGATACGCAACACTGTCTACCTTTGTTCAATAGGTAAATATAATGTTAAGACTTAAAAAACACACAATACCAACCATCAACCATATGACCATATTTACATGCACACCATTTTCTGATTATATACTTTTTAAGCCTATAGTCTGAAAAAGGCATTTACATGCTTCACTGCCATTGATTGCAGTATTCCTGTATGAGCAAATAATCATTCAAAAATCAATCAATAAATAAGACATATAAAATATGCTTTTACTGCTATTGTTTTCCAAGAAATACTATTGATGCAATTTATTGCAATTTATTACAAAATGTTTTAGTAATTCTAGACTGTTTGATGAATTAGGAAGATTACTTACATTGCCCAAAAAAGTTTTCTTGACTTTTTATATATTGTCATTTACAATTGCTTAGAATTACATATGCAGGCATAAATGAATGTTCACTTATAGACATACTCCAGATGTATAATAGAAAACAGTCTATTGGTTATGTGGTTAATATCAGGTTAATGTGTGCACATGATGCGTACATAATGTAAATATTAACCAATTATGACCAGAATTGGAATATTCTTGTGCGTTTAACCATACACCATGTCCCTTTTGCTTAAACCAGCCTCATACAGTTTGCTAGTCTAAGCTGTTTTAAGCTGGTTTAGCAGGCTGGTTTTTCAGTCTAAGCAGCTGACTCAAATAGGCTGATTAATCAAATAGGCTGACTTGACCAGGCTAGGAGACTAAAGACCAGCAATCCAGCTTAGGCTGGTTTAAGAGTGTAAATTTAAAACATAATTCATTGCATTCATTTTTTGTGTGTGTGACTAATTAAATATATTCATATAGCTTCAGTGTTATTCCAAAAAAAAAAAAAAACACTTGAAGTCAGCTCCAGATCCACAGACAGTCTATAGGCTATAACTGCAATAAGCAAACGGGAGGTTACGCAAGCTTACCTGCAAGCATCAAGAGTCCCCAAAGCGCCATAGAAATCATTTGTTAAATGATTATGTTTACATGACACCAGCAAAACTAATAAAACGTCTCGTTGCCAGGGTCAGTGGTGTCTTTCAGCAGCCATTCATTACAGGTACTGCAATGATCCTGGTCTTCCTCCCGCCCGCTGCGCCAGATCTGCTGCGCTGAACTTGAATATATCCACCCGTGCACGCCTTCAGGACAAACGGGAAACATACAGAAGCAGCAGCGCGTCTCAAAGAAATGAACGGAGGCAAAGCGAAGGGGACTCCCTCAAGGTGTTATTGGTAAAGAGCTTCCCATTGAAACGGTCCAAAGATGCTAAGGTCAGCAAAATCTGACGCCCCCTGTGTCCTCACAGTGTTGTCTCGACTCAATTCAGAGATCTGCAAAGAAACAGGGGAGCTGTTTGCGTTGGGCGTCGCCTCAAACATGCTCACATTACACACGATAGTAACATTTAACACAAGAGACTGAGGAGAATTGCCTGAATACGTGTGGCCACTCGAGTTTGATGGCCAAAATGATGCTCTGAGGAGTGGCAACATCTTGTTGTTGAGCAAACGTGCTCATCTTAAGGGCAAAAATCCATCGAGCATCACGTTTCAGATGTTCTCCGTCATAATTTGGCTGTTTGTTTGGGTTTTTTTTTCCCCGTTGCGCAAAGACAGCGTCCCTTTTTAAGGTGTTATCCAATTGCCCCAAAACAACGTTTTTTGATTAGAGGACACATATTCAGATTCCAGGCTCATGCACCCATGAAAAACACATCACACCGGCTGTGATCAGTGTTTTAACCCCTTCAAGCAAGCGCGAGGTGTCTGCAGTGACATGCTTCAGCAATAGGTTCCTCTCTCTAAGTGGATGATCAAAGCATGCCCATGCATTACTGTGCTAAAGGCATTCACGCATTTCGTTTCACTCAAGGCATTAATGCATTAAATCATGCGTTTAAAAAAAATAAAAGTCAACCTTCCCGAGTTGTTTTCAAGATGCAAAATATCCATCGAAATATGTACATGGATTCCTCGTGCGCTTACTTGTGTTCTCCTCGTTCATTTTAGGGAGTGGCGCGGCGCGAGCGATACATTTCATGTCAAAGTCCAACTTTTCGTCTTTTACTCATAATTATTGTGTAAGAGCGAGCAGTTTAGGCTGCAGTTGGGCACTGCTGCGCATACAAAGGGACTACAGTCAGTGAGCTGTGCTGCTCACCACTCCTTACCGCTATACAGCGTGGGCAAATTAAAGGGGACGCGCCTACTCTGCGCTAATACAGCTGCTGCTGGTACCTCAATACACCACAAGACAGTCGCAGGGATCCGTTCTAGAGTAAATCACATTTTATTACAAATATGTATTTATTTTTTATTTGGAAATATCTTATATGTAATTTTTAAAACTATAATAATAATAATTATTATTTTACGATATAAAGTTGTCATATTACACATTGTTTTAATATTTATTTAAATATTAAATATGACATATTTATTTAATTATGCAGTATTTTATATATTATTTTAAAATATTATAAATTAATGTAATATGTGAAAATAATTTAATGTTATATTTAAAATTAAATTGTTTAATTGATAGTTTTTTTCCAATATAAAGTCAATGTATAACATTTATTGCTTTATTTGAAATATATACACATATATTATATTTAAAGGTGCAATATGTAATATTTTTGCAGTAAAATATCCAAAAACCACTAGGCCAGTGTTATATATTTTGTTCACTTGAGTACTTACAATATCCCAAATGTTTCCAACCATTTGTAAATCGTGAGAAAATTGCAATTTTAACCAAGGCTCCGGGACGTGTGAGGAGTGGCCTGTCAATTCCATCATTCCCGCGTTACCCTCGGTTTCCGGTTTTATTTTGTAGATACCATGGAAACACCAAAGACGCTTTAATATTTACATGTTTTAATAGGCAAGGGAGCAACTGTTTTGACACATTTATAGACAGAAAACTAATTATTGTTATATAGCTCAACACATTTAGTCTTATTGTTTAAATCTAATTTTCTTGTGTTTTGCGAGTACCATGCTTTACCATGCCTCATGCCTAATCCATAAATACAGAATTTTATCCATCAATACAATACGTTTTAAAATTAATTGCATGCCATTTTGTCAACACAAGCCATCCAGCATTTAATATGATATTCTAATACCAATCTAGCTTACTGCAGTGTGCAACAAGTGTCTCACAGCATCCACCGAGTGAATGCACAGAGTAACGTTATAACATCATTTGCAACATACTCAAATGTATCTAATATGTTAAACAGAGCTGTGTTACCTCATACTCATGACCAGAAAAGTGGAAGCGGCGCCGGCGACTGCGGCATAATAAAAGTTCCGCTGCTTGTGAGGCGTGTGTTGCGCAATCGCTCCGTCGGCCTCGAGCAGCTCCCACAACACTCGGTCCTGCTCTGCTTCATACTACAATAACATTAATAATCGTATCCATGAACATGATTTCTTCCCGAGTCCCGTCCCGTATTTTTTTGCACCGGCTGTGAGGTGAAGACGACGTCTCAAAATTCCGCGCTCAAACTTGGCGTCATCAAGCTATGCCTTTGTTTTGAATAGGCCTCTAGCGACCTCTACTGGACAAAAAATCGTACATATTGCACCTTTAATATAATTGTTTATGATACATATTATAGGTCTATAAAGATAATGTATTATATAGATCTTTTAATATAAAAAAAATATGTTATTTATTTATTAGTGATGCTTATAGCAAGCCATATTTGGACACTTTTTGACCTATACCAGTAAGAACTACCTTGAACACAGCAACTGCATATGAACATACTAAAATAATTTAGAACATCTTAGAGATCATATATGCACTGTTAACCAACCATAACTCCCTTGCACTGTTGCAGTGAGAAAAACATAAAAATCTATTTATAGACATTTGCAGTATATGTAATGAATATTTACTGAACATTATTTTTTAATTACGTGTGATTGTAAGTAGTACACCTTTGACCAACAAAGTAATATTACACAGACCTAAGGCCTCTTAAATGTAATGGTGCTTTTCCACTGCATGGTATGGCTCGGTAATGCTGCATTCACATGGGGCGTTGGCGTTAAGGCTTGACGGAGGGCGTGTCTGAAGCTTGTGTTGACGCAACCATTATAGTGATAACAGCCAATCACATTCCTTTCCGGTGTTGCATGAACGCAATTGGCTAGCGACTGCTCTAAAGTGTTTGCATAAGACAATCTGGTTGGCTAGCGCCTGCGTTGGTGCTTGTAAATTTGAGAAATCTTCAACTTCTGCTGCTTGCAACGCGAGTGAAGCGACGTGACCGAACCATAGACTGTAAAAAAAGATGGACGACGCGACGCTGCTTCCTTCCATTGTATTGAACTGAAGCCAAAACGGACGCCGATGGGTGCTGACACATTACGGAAAAACGTCAAAAAAAAAGTTTGGAGCCTGGGCATGCGCAGAAAGAATCATCAGTGGAGCCCGGAGGCGGAGTCGCGGTATCAAACTTCCGCCCAGACGACTGCGTCATCATTGATGTATTTTAAATAGGCTATATAAATTATACACAATTTAAAATTCTACCTATAAAATAATAGGCTATTCTGTTTCTAGAGCAATAATATTTTTGAAACAGCAAATTCAGTAGATAAACTCAATATAATATGCCACTAGAAACAACTCTAAAATGTCAGAAAAGGTTGTGCCATTTTAAATAAAGGGTTAAACTAACGTTAGGAGATCGATTGCTGTAGAGTAGACAGTCCTCTATAATTAATTAGAGTAGGCTATCATTAGTTTTATCCTACTAATTATTATTTTATACCCATAAAAATAATTAGTAACTGCCAGATAACGATCACCTGCTTTTTTTCCCGTCATGGCTAACGTTAGGTGTGTTATCTTAAATAATAGCGTTTATTAATTAGCTTATGAAGCCCACATTTAACGTTACTGAGAAAAGCTCAGATATCTGTCAGATCCTGTACGTCAGTTAGTACAGTTTACTGCTGAATAACTCATTTTGTCAGTGTGAAATAACACAGAAATTGAAAATTAATAATTAGTTATATACCTTGAATCTTCCCTCGAAGCCCAGACAGTCCTCAGAGAAGCTGTCAATCAACTGTGAATCACGACGACATGCCCTGTTTCTATAGCACCAAATTGCTAGCTAAAATCAAACTTAACACAAAAACTAACAATTAAATATAAATCAGTGTGATAACAACTACATTAAATGACCAAAACCATCTTTCATAATTTATTTTTATGTTTTGACTTAAGTCTCATTCATCTGCATTGAGAGGGCGGGGTTTATCACCTGTACTGCATCCAGCCTTCAGGGGGCGATCAAAGAGCCTGCAGCTTCACTTTTCAGGACGTATGAGGCACACCCGGACCGAACCCACAATTCAGTTCGGCAAAGCATGACGTCACCCATTCAAAGTAAATGAGAAGCGGTAACGCCTACGCCTCGTGTGAATGCAGCGTTAGGCTCACTTTTTTCTGTGCTTTTCTGTGCTTTGCTCGTTATGGCTTGCTTAAAGGTGCCCAAGAATGCTTTTTCACAAGATGTAATATAAGTCTAAGGTGTCTCCTGAATGTGTCTGTGAAGTGTCAGCTCAAAATACCCCATAGATTTTTTTTAATAAATTTTTTTAACTGCCTATTTTGGGGCATCATTAACAATGCACTGATTTACACTCGGCGCCGCCCCCTTAAATCGCATGCTCCCTGCCACACGAGCTGTCGACTATATTACAGCGCATTTACAAAGTTCACACAGCTAATATAACCCTCAAATGGATCTTTACAAGATGTTCGTCATGCATGCTGTATGCATGCTTCGATTTATGTGAGTAAAGTATTTATTTGGATGTTAAAGTTTTATTCTGAGTGAATTTGAGGCTGTCCTCCGTGGCTAACGGTTAATGCTACACTGTTGGAGAGATTTATAAAGAATGAATTTGTTTTTATGCATTATACAGACTGCAAGTGTTTAAAAAATGAAAATAGCAACTGCTCTTGTCTCCGTGAATACAGTAAGAAACGATGGTAACTTTAACCTCATTTAACAGTACATTAGCAACATGCTAACGAAACATTTAGAAAGACAATTTACAAATATCAGTAAAAATATCATGCTATCATGGATTATGTCAGTTATTATTGCTCCATCTGCCATTTTTCGCTGTTGTTCTTGCTTACCTAGTCTGATGATTCGGCTGTGTGCAGCTCCAGACGTTAATACTGACTGCCCTTGTGTAATCCCTTTCATAATGTTGGGAACATGGGCTGGCATTATGCAAATATTGGGGCGTACACCCCGACTGTTACGTAACAGTCGGTGTTATGTTGAGATTCGCCTATTCTTCGGAGGTCGTTTAAACAAATGAGATTTATATAAGAAGGAGGAAACAATGGGGTTTGAGACTCACTGTATGTCTTTTCCATGTACTGAACTCTTGTTATTTAACTATGCCAAGATAAATTCAATTTTTGAATCTAGGGCACCTTTAAATAGGAAAGGTGGAGGGCTAGGAAAAGTTGAGCCAGTTCGGGACGGAAGCCAATAGGTTATGTAGATAGAAGAAACTAGGGCTGCCCCTTAATAGTCGACTAACCGTTAGTTGACGACAACGAGAAGAGGATTAGTCCACCAAAACTGGTATTAGTCAGTTAGTTGCAGAAAAAAAAAAAAAAAACCTCCACAAGAGTTGGTGATATCACGCAGTCTGTGGCGGATCGTTAGCGGCAGGAAATCCAAAATATTTTCCTATCATTCATCATTAATCCACCTCAAATATGGCTTATCACTTGAAAGATGTAAGTAGCAACTTTACAAGTCCACTCACCATAACGTTAACCCTGTGCGCTATAATCTGGTGCATATCCATGCTTGTGTGGAAAGCGTGCTTACTGCATGACATTGAGGCGCTGGTGCGATCACTTGCATTTAACTTAAAAAAGTCATTTTTGGTCATACAGACAAGAATAATCCAACATTCGAAAACGGTAAATTGGTTTGCTTTTATTTCTGTAAACTCACCATAACAACAAAATGTTGTGCTTTTGTAAAATAATGAAAACAAACAGGATGCGCTTTCTGCCGTCTCGGTCTCAAGTGAACTTGAGCATTTCACAAAAATTAACCGAAACTCAGCATATACTTGCCTTACGGACACAAGGAATATATCTTTGGAAATCTACTTTTAAACAAGCTGATTCAAATTTAAAACGAATGTTCTCAGATTATAAAATCCGTATAAAAACATGCATATAGGTGTGCCCACTACTGCAGAGATGACGAGTCAGCATCGTCAACTTAATCTCTGCGGCCGAAAACACACAAAACATGAGTTTATCAATAAATTATTAAAATGTTCCAGACAGTCATTACGTTTGGCGGTGACCTGCTGCAAGCTTTATATGTGCGTTTGATTGCTGATTAGGCTATATATTTATTTAGGTGATTAAAGGCTAATTATTATGATTTATATGGTTTATTATTATAAACGCGCGATTAGTCGACTAATCGCTTAAACAAATTACTCAAATAGAAAAATCTTTAGTCGAGGACAGCCCTAGAACAAACAGGTCATTTGACCAAAGCAATCGGTTTTAAGAGAATCAGCCTCTCGAAAGAGTTTCATTTCTGAACTATATATTCTCTTCAGCTTCTAAAATGTGAATAATGATGTCCCAAGCATAATTAACAGCACTTTTTTTTCTCATACTTGCCTGACTCACTAATGAGTCCATCTATCTACTGCTCCATGCACTGTCTGTCAGCTGTAAAGCATTCAAGCATTTCAAGCATTAATGTAATACACTGAGAAGAAAAACTTTGGGAAAACTGAATCTGGCATATGCATTTATGCTCAATATTTAATTATAACCGCTTAAATAAAAATAATGCTATATTCTTTTGCACACAAATACATTTCA
The DNA here is from genome assembly GCF_018812025.1 of Megalobrama amblycephala. Classification (NCBI taxonomy): domain Eukaryota; kingdom Metazoa; phylum Chordata; class Actinopteri; order Cypriniformes; family Xenocyprididae; genus Megalobrama; species Megalobrama amblycephala. The sequence goes on from NC_063067.1 coordinate 25,556,541, forward strand.
GACTTGCCAGAAACCTGTGATAATTCTTACAGAGGCCTGGCGGCTGGAAGACCTGAATATGTCTGTTCATTTATAATGTGAAATGAGGAATTGGTAGCGTGAAGTTGCAATGGGTACATTAGGGAGGTGCTGAAGTCTCTCAGGAGACTGTTGCTCTGTTTGTACCAGAGAGAGAGGACAAACTCTGTCTACCTCCATGCACAAGCAGAGAGAGTGGCTGATTGCACACTGCCACTGCATGTTTACTAAAGCAGTAAAATAAACACCATCTGATGAACTGAGCCAAATTTGTAGCCTTATTGATACGGCTGGACTGATGTGATGATGATTTGATGAAAGTGGGTATTATGGGTAGATGTTTGGATAAGGAGATGAGGAGATTAGGGTTTGTGGTTACTGACTGATTTGACAAGGTTGAAAGGTGAAACATCCTCCATTTAGACTGTTAAAGAAACATTTCATTCAGTCATTATGTTGTTCTGAGGGCTAAACTGTTTCAATTACTATTTTTCTTTGTTTACACACTTAAATGAACTTTTTTTTAAAGTTAATTTTGTAATAATGTCAAATTAAAATATTTACTTTGTATATTTTAAATCATCATGTTTTAATAATCTTTTGTCATGCTTTAAAGAAGTACACTTATTTTTGTTTACTAACATACTAAAGCACATGTAAAGTAATTGATAATAACTTTAACCTGTAGTATTAAATTTATAATTAAGTTACAAATTTAATTTTAAATACTTGACATTCTAGTCTCAATATAAATTACAATAAAGAATATTTTAGTTTAACATGAATGCTTGGTCTCTTCACACATATTGTCAAAGACAATAAAATTAATTATGAAAATATAGCTGCGAGTAACAATTATGGGGGTTCAAGTGCTTTAAGGCTTAAAAGTCTTACATGCGTAAAAAGTTATTGCTTTATTTAGAAACCTGTAACCATCTAGATCATAGATGGGGAAAAAAATATATGTACAGCCAATACAGGCAGTTTACTAAGGAAATAACAGTTATAGCGCCACCTATGGTCCGATCTCCATTAAAGTTGGCATGCTTCTTTAGAATCAAGTGTTGCATGTGTTCACCTAATTTCATGAAGTTATACATAAATTAGACAGGAAAAAGGCCATGTCATGTGATTTTACACCTTTTTAGCAGTTATAATCCCACCAATGGCCCGATCTCTATAAAAGTTTGCATGCTTGTTTAGAATCATTTGCCGCATGTTCTTACCTAATGTCTAAATTTTCGTTTAGGAATGTTAGACTTTGGGTACACTTGGCCACGCCCCTTTTTTCTAAATGAAACTGTTATTGATAGTTTTCACATGACATCACACCCTAAGGGGAACGCCCCCCTTGCAGGCAAAACAATGCTTTCCTCCATTGACCGCCAGTCATTTTTACCAGGTTTGTAGTAAAATCTAATGTAGTAAGACAGTGATATTAAAAGACCAAATTCTATATATACCTTATTGATTATGCATACTTGTACAAGCAAACAAATGAACACAGCGTTCATATTCTGGGATCATCTGCTTGCCTGTATATAGTATGCATCATCAAAAAGGGTTAAACTGAATTTGATCTTTTAATATCACTGTTTAAGTACATTAAGGCACTTTAAAGTTAGGTTGCACTAAGGATTCTTTAGCCTGGTGTCGGTTCACCCACCGCCTATGCTGCTTGATCAGCCCTTTCATTCTAACGGTCTTTCTACGTAGTTAATCTGTTTTTTAAATTAAGTGGTGCAACACAACTCGATTTAAAACAAATCCTTGATCAACAAATCCTTGATTAATGTTAAACTTTGCTTAATTTAATATTGGTACAACCCACCCTTGTGTTTTTCACGTTAGCTTTATAAAAAAAATTGTCCCGCTGTTTTTAGCGATTGAAATCACTGCAGGTGCTGTATATGGATCACAAGTGCCCAAAACTTGCATCTTGTTCACATATTTTTGTTTTTAAGATGGAAAATTGACAGGTTTGTGCTGCAGTTACATGGCTGTTTTGCCCTCCAGGGCTCTGCGACAGTCACGTGACTGAAAACTATGAATAGCCATCCAAATGCCAAAGTTCAGCATTCTTTTGATAAGTATTAGCTGGGTTTCTTTTCAAAATTCGCAAAAAAAAAAAAAAAAAGTGCATTTCCATCAAGTAGAATAGTAGATGATGGTGATATTGGTCATAGGCACCTGATAACCATGGAAAAATATAATTTCCATTCATTTTATAAAAAAATAAAAAAAAAAAAAAAAAAAAAAAAAAATTTGAGAAAAGCATCTACATTCACAAACCACTGTTAACAGAAACAGAAAGCAAGCATACTGTATGTGTGATTTTTGCATGACTGAAAGCGTGCAGAGCACTTCCTTTATAATCATTAAAAATTTTATAATCATTAAAAATTCTGTCATAATAAATGAAGCTGACTGCACAATGAATTTCTTATTCATTGTGTGAATAACTCAAAATCCACTCCACAGAGTTTTTGTTCAGTGCTAACTTAAACACCTCTGATTGGCCATTGAGTTCAAGAAATCAACAGATATGTTTGTGATTGGCTACATTGCTCCATGCTGCAAACCACGCTGAGGCATGGTTTGAGGGTGAGTACTTAATGACAGAAATGTAATTTAATGTGCAGTGTGAATTAACTAACTGCATTTAATATACATTTAAACTATAATACATTTTTCATTTATTTGTAACATGGAGTAAAGTGTCTGAAAACATTACATTGTTCACACTTAAATTTAATTTTAAGTATATTATTTCTGTAATAAGTACTCTTTATAAAAGTATGCCAAAGTGTAGCCTACTCCTACTTCTTTTTCACAAAGGGAAGCTCCAAAAGGACCAAAAACCCTCTACAGCCGTTTTTGACATCCTACTTTCAGCTTTGTTTGTGGAACAGATGTAAATGTATAGTATTCACACTGAAAACTAATACATTTTAGCAAGTCTGAAGAAGACTTGGAATAGTGTGCAAACTGTATATACATCTTGTGTTTTCTTTTTAGTGTGTTCAACCGTTTATTTATTTTCTCCATTTATACATTTTCTAACAATCATACCCATTTTAGTACCTCTTTTTCTACTTCAAAATCAGAATGGAGAAGAAGAATGAATGAAAGCAACTCCTCAAGTCCTCTTTAGCCTCAATCTGTCTTCCCTCACAGCACCATCATGACAAATGGTGTAATGGTACAGTTAATGGATGCATCACAAATGGATCTGAGCAGCATCTGCCCGTGAGGTAGGACTCAAGCTAGTGAAGTGCAGTTCCTAAGATGGCTAGAGAGTAATGTATACCTGTCTAAATAGTAGGAATGATGATTTCAGTATTAGGTTTCAGTTCAACCCAAAACAGACTCTCTTAGTAAAATTGCTAATGATAATTCTCAGTGGATTCCCCTTCAGAAATGAAAATGGCCCCTTTAAAGCTATATATATTTGGAGAAACTAGCCAATGATTCATGGCCTTCCATCTCCACACAGCTACAGCTACATACATCTTAACACACTCTATAGGGCTGTCTGCAGACCTCCCTGTTGGTCTACTAATTATTTATGAGGAAACATGCCATTATAAAGAAAGCATTTAAAATGCAGCCCCTTCACCCAAAACAATCATGCTAACAAAAAAGTTTGCATTGCATTAGCTTAACAGTCTTAATTATTCTTCCAAAGTTTATAACTTCACATGTTCTTCTTTATTGGTTTTATTTATGATACTGTGACTGTATAATAACAAATGTATGCCACTACAGTAATGGTCAATAATCAGAATTTTTAAGATAACTTCACTTATTAAACTGTATAGAGAACAGGGATTGTTGTCTGTTTTTTACTCCAGTAAAGGTTTATTTTTAAATGTAAATTTCTTTATAACTCTTGGACATGAAATATTGATTATGGAACATGTTGTCAGACTTTACGGGAAAAGTTGTCACAATGGTTACCTGCTATTAATCGACTATGATTATAGATATATACAATTTATAGATATAGATATATATTATATTATTTATAGATATAATATAATTTATTTCTGTGATGCAAAGCTGAATTGTCAGCATCATTACTCCAGTCTTCAGTGTCACACGATCCTGCAGAAATCATTCTAATATGATGATTTATTATCAATGTTGGAAACAGTTGTGCTGCTTAATATTATTTTATAACCTGTCATACATTTTCAGGATTCTTTGATGAATAAAAAGTTAAAAAAATATCAGCATTTATTCAAAATAGAAATCTTTTGTAACAATATACACTACTGTTCAAAAGTAATTCTTTTTTCTTTCTTTTTTTTTTTTAAAGAAATTAATACTTTTATTCAGCACGGATGTGTTAAATTGATAAAAAGTGATAGTAAAGATTTATATTTTAGAAAATAATTATATTTTGAATAAATGCTGTTCTTTTTAACCCTTTATTCATCAATGAATCCTGAAAAAGTATCACAGGTTCCAAAAAAATATTAAGTAGCACAACTGTTTTCAACATTGATAATAACTGAGTATCAAATCATCATATTAGAATGATTTCTGAAGGATCATGTGACATTGAAGACTGGAGTAATGATGCTAAAAATTCAGTTTTGGTCAATGTAATTGATTGAACTGTTTGTAATATTTTGAAGGGATTGCATACGTGTGTATTTGTGCATTTGTGACAGTGTGCATGTGTGCTAGAGTGATACGGCAGTGAGCTTGCGATCGTGCCCTTTCGAGCTGGGACTGATTTGCTCAGGAGACCTTGATGCTTCACCGTAGCAACCAGAGCAGGAGACTGCAGTACACAATGACTCAGACTAGCTTTAATTTAATGTTGGGTTTCCATGTTTTAATGTTGGATTTCCATAGACATAATGATTTTTATATTGTACAAACTCTATATTTTATCCCCTAAGCCTAAACCTACCCATCACAGAAAATTTGCATTTTTACATTTTCAAAAAATATTATTTAATACACTCTAAAAAACTGCTGGGTTAATAACAACCCAAGTTGGATTAAAAATAAACAAACCCAGCAGTTAGGTTAAATGTTTGCCCAATGTGCTGGGCAGTTTATTTAACCCAACTATTGTTTAAAAATGAATATATGGCTGGCTTGAAATGAACCCAAAATAGGTTGGAAATTAAAAATCAGACACACAATTACTAGAGGCAACAATAATAATCAAAAGGTGAACATTTATTAATAATCAATTTAATGAATGTTTATTGTTTAATTATTATTTATTAAACGTATTAATAAATGCTAATTTCCAGCATATTTTGGGTTCATTTTAAGCAAGCAATACAGTATTTTTTAAACAATAGTTGAGTTAACCCTTAAATGCATACCTCGGGTCTTTAGTGAACCGGGACGTCATTCACTACCCTCCTCCTCCTTCATTTTTTAAAGTTAGACATCAACCTTCTTGGTATTCCTCAATCAATTCATTATAAAGAATATAACAAGAAAAAAATCATAAAATTATTAAAGAATGCCTATTTTTGTATTCATTTTTTGTAAAAATTGTATAGGGTCACTAACGACCCGAGGTGTGTATGAGTGTACATATATTTTTTCTGCACAACAATAATTAAATCTTAGATGACGGAATAAGTGGAATTCACCTTTATTCCACAAGGTGGCAATGTCTGATACACAATGCTGAAGTACCGACTCATTCAGACAGAAAACGAAAGAATAAGAAAAACGTGAAATGGCTCGGTAATTTACTGCAGAGCATGTACTAAATGCTAACTGTTACTGGATAGATCTGGTGAAGCTGTTAGCGATCGAAATATTGATTTTGAAGATGTTGAAAATTATAGTTTTGAGAATACATTTGAGATCACAAATGGGCTCCTATTCGTGACCTCAAACATAAAACTAGCCCATTATTTGCTGAATTTACTGGGAAATGAGCTCTGATGAGGACAGTGGTGATGGCATAAAACATCTGCTCAAACGGAGCCCTTTCAAGCTCCAAAAGGTAACATAATATGCTTTATTTTATTCTTCTGTAATTGTTACTTTAATATCAGAGGAGTTTTATATTATCGCGACAGGTAGAGATCCATCAGTGTTAGATATAGATCCGGGTCAATAAAGACCCGAATATGTAAGAATGATTGGCGAAACAGTCATGCATTTAAGGGTCAAATAAAACTACCCAGCAGGTTGAGCAAACATTTAACCCAACCGCTGGGTTTGTCCATTTTTAACCAAACTTGGGTTGTTTTTAACCCAGCATTTTTTAGAGTGTACAGTGACACAATTCCCTAAAATAGCCTCTAAATTATAATCATATCTCTACTATTATTATCTCAATTTAATTAACTCAAAAAGGCTCCACTTTTTCTCTTCATGCCCAACGATGGTGGGCAGGCTCTGGCTCTTTGTCAAAGTTAGTGATCTGATCTGTCTAATTTGAGAGGCGGTAATGGCATCGCCACACAGAAAGGGTATGGGAAACTTGTTAGAAGAGAATCTCCCTGTGAGATAACATCTGTGCAACATAATTGGTTTACGCATTTTGACATCACTTCCTCTATGCGGCATGACAGTAAATCTCTTGAAGGTGCCCTTCTCCTGATATTTTTAGTCACCCGTCTGCCCGGCTAACATTTATGGGAGGTGGGCGGTAACTCCAGCCCTCCCCCATCATGCATTTCAGCAGGAATGGGTTCCAATAGCCTACAGCCGACACGGTGTCATATTTTGCACGCCGCCTCTCTGAGTGGATAATTCCTATTGATTTGAGGCACGAGTTCACTTCCCTTCTATTCCTAGTGAGTGGAAAAATCCATATAAGGTCTCCTGCTCATTACCTGTACAGCTTTTGCTGGAATGGATAAATACATTGACTGGAACAAAACAGCTCAAACTGGTCAGATCAATTCGGCTTTCATGAGGTCCGTGATTAGATGCATATTCTATACGCTGCAAACAGCGATGATGACACGCGCTTATATGCATATGCACACCAGCTGTTTTTCTCCATGAATTCGTGGGAGTGAACACGTCAATTCAGTTGACACATCAAGGTCATTTGCTTTCCCTATTGTCCCAAGACTTATAGTCACTTTTCTAATGATGTGATACATATCGAAGCAGGCCTCTCTCTCTCTCTTGCATTGTACTAATGCCCTGAGGACACTGTGAGGAAAGAGCGCACCTGCCATAGCAACAGAAAGCACTCTTATCACCTCTGGCACGCTATTAAGATGTACCTGTTCCCCTTGCTGTGCTCTAGGTCAAATAAGAATAATTTAGGGACGGTGCACAGCAGGCAAACTACAGCAAACTGGGCCAGAAACTTGTGCTGGCAGATGTAAAATCAGACCCAATGAAAGAGCAAAAAGTTATGTATTATGCTTTGAATTGTCCTTTACTTCTATTCATACAACAGTTCTTTCTGGTTCTTGAATCTGATTGGCTGAGAGGTCTTTCCAGCCATGCGATATTCTTCCAGTAACGCATGGTAACCGTTTCACCATTTGAATCACTCCGCTTTCAGCATTATCACAGCGAGTGTCATGGCAGATGAGCAAACCCACCATATTTTTTATAGATACTACTGTGATTTTCTAATGGAATGTTGTTTTAAGAGTTTTTAGGTGAGAATATAGTTGTTTAGACCTCAGATATGCGATTTATATGTAAACATACTTTCGCTTTCGGAGATGTGAGCTCCAGGCCATCAGCGACCGTTCAGTGCTCATGTACCTGCAGAGAACAGCTACATCTCAGCCAGTCCTTCGGGAATTTGCCGCTGGCTCTTATGTAGATAGTATTAAAGGTATAAATCATTTTGGGTATATCAAATGGGAAATCTTTGGTCTTATTAATCTATTACTTGTTCAAGAGCTATTAGATTTGGCTTAATAGCTATATTAATTTTTATAACTTTATATTTACTTGAAATTAAATCCTGTACTAACTAGAGCACTGCTTTTGTACATTTGCTTGTGTTTATTTTCTATTTTACTTCTTATACTGTTATAATGGCTATTGTTGTTAATTTAAATATTATTGTTCAATAAATTTAAATTTAAAATCAATATTTAATATTAAAAAGTAAAATTTAATATATTAATATCTAATATTAAAAAGTAACATGCCGTATTTTTTGCTATTGAGAAAGAGTCCGTTAGTGATTTCAACTTCAGTGAAAGTTACATTTATATGTCACGAGATAGCAGCAAAGACTGTCTTTATGATTCAGTCAGTCAGTCTTAAGACTTTTATTTTGAAATGGACTGAAACAAGGAAACAATATCGTTGTTTGTAGTCTACTTTATATATCTTACAAGATGCAACTGACAAATTCATTGACTAGCACTGTCATGAGAATGTCTTAAATGTTAAAAGGACTAAAGACCTTTCCTCAGCGGACATTCAAACTGATTTTGTGATTATGAATATAAGATTGACCTGAAGAATATCAGCTAGATGCAGATAATACACTCGCTCAGGCGATCTCTCTTGTAATACTCTACATATTACAATGAGATTCAATGAAGCTACTCAACGTTCCTTCATTACTAGTTCTAAAGTGACGTTTTATAATTAGTAATGGAGTCTTGGGCTCAACTGTTAAACTGTCAACTTGAAATTTGAATCCGTGGCGGAAGGAAGTAGTTCCTCACAGAAGAGGGTTTTTAAAGACAATCCATTGTTATTTCTTATTTATTTACATGCCATCGAACTGTTGTATAAACGCAATATCACACTCGTAGCTGTGCGATATAGCTGTATATCAGCACACTGTGGTGCGTTATAAAGTAAAACATCTAGTTTCCACCAGACCTCCTTATACATTCAACTTGCGAAGAAAGTGTAACACCTCTCGTGGTTCAAAACACTTACGCTACATCATACGCCTTCTGTATTCAACTTACGACAAAAGCTTAATTGATGTGACATCAGTTATGCTTTCTTAAGTTGAATATGGAAGGCGGCCTGGCGGAAGCTAGATATTTTACTTCATAACTTGTTAAATATGGATATTTTTCTGACACAAACTCATCACTTCACTTCAGAAGCCTTTATTAACACCTGGAGTACGTTTATGATGGATGGATGCACTTTCTTGAGCTTCAAACTGAATGGCCCCGTTCACTGCTATTATAAAGCTTGGAAGCATATGGATATTTATTAATATAACTCTGATTGTGTTAATCAGAAAGAAGAAAGTCATATACACCTAGGATGGCTTGAGGGTGAGTAAAGCTTGGGGTAATTTTCATTTTAAAGTGATCTTATCCTTTAATTGCATGTTAATTGCAATTAAGTGAAAATGTTTTATAGTTTATATTTCTATTATTATTATTATTTCTTTGCAGTTAGTTGAACTTGCTTTTTGCCCACTTAAGTTCATCTGGAAGAAACAGTCATGTTTGTTTGTAGCACACACACACACACACACATACATATATATATATATATATATATATATATATATATATATATTATGAATTATCATAATTTTAATCACATTTAAGTAAGTGCAAAGAAAAACAATAACATCCAATCAAAAAAGATCCATAGGTTTCATCAGGAGCTTGACCAAGCTTTCACAAAATGCCACATGTCTTTCTCAGTGAACTCTGGGATATGGGCCATAGGACTATATCCTGTTGCAAAGGCCTCTGGGGACTTCTGTGTGATGGACCACGCAATGGAAAAAGGTAGCGCCAGGTCTGGAGGACAAAGGAAAACCCCTTCAGCTCGAATCTAATCCGTTCTCAGTAGGATCCTGGAACATTCCCTACAGTATGGCATCCTGGCATGGAAGAAGCCTGCTGTGTGGGATGGACATGGAGAAGACCATCTGCTTTGAGTCTGTTAGGACTCCATAAGGGGATTTATAAGAGTATGTAATAATGTGTGTGTGTGTGTATGTGTGTGTGAAATGATGGATGGAGTGTGTTATGGAAGCAGGTGCGGGCTTTCAGACCCACTGGAGTGAATAACCAGTGAAGGCAGATTCACTTGTGTACACTGTAGGCTATAGCAAAGAAAATGACTGACTGACTATAGTTGGTGGTGATATGGTGGGCGCGAATTGCACACAGATTAACATTTATGTAACCAACCCTCAGATGATAACAAACATAGTTTCATTTGGTTATTAGAAGCTAATCATTAAAAAGAAAACACCTACTACACAACTGAGAGATAGAGGGCCTCCATCTGGTCACAGTGTGACAGCATTTCCCTTCAACTCCCTCTCCAAAATGGTGACAATCCAGCCCATCTGTGGCCACAACATGACAGCCATAGAAACTAACCGCTCAAGCGTCACCAACTGTAGTCAGGTCTTCCGTTCCCTAGACTATGTGACAACAAATTTGATCTTCAGTATTACTTAGGGGAAAATTTAACACTTCAGAAGGTTGAAGCTTTCAGGCTGGGATTGGGAACATAAAGGAAATTGTATATTTATACACTATGTTCAATAGTTTGGGTTCAATAAGATTTATTTAGTTTTTGCTGTTCTTTTGCTTTTCACCAAAATATGAAGCACTGAAGCACAAATACGAACTATTTTCAACATTGATAATAATGTTTCTTGAGCATCAAATCATCATATTAGAATGGTTTCTGAAGGATCATGTGACACTGAAGACTGGAGTAATGATGCTGAAAATTCAGCTTTGATCACAGGAATAAATTACATTTTACAATCTATTAAAACAGAAAACGGCTTTTTTTTATTAACTCTATATTATTGAAAATGGCTATTTTGAATTAATATTTCACAATATTATTATTTTTACTGTATTTTTGCTCAAATTAATGCCTTGGTGGGCAGAATAGATTTCTTTCAAAAACATTAGAAGGTCTTACCGACCCCTGACCTTGGAACAGTAGTGAACGTCCTTGTTATGATGAAAACACAATATGTTTGCAGCTTTAGAATAACACCTGATTTTAGAAAAACTGTAGAATAAGCACAGATTCAGCTCTTTCAGAGCATCTACGACAGAAAAACACATCATGATCTATACATTTCGGAAAGTCAGCAGTGATATTCTGCTATTGCATGAGAACTGCACATTTGGGACAAAACCTCTGAGGAATACTTCCTATATTTTGCTGATTTACTTAATTTAATAGATTTACTCCCTCTTGTGTGTTTCTAAACCTGTATGGGTTTCTTTCTTCTGTGGAACACAAAAAGCACCAAAACAGTAGAATAAAAGAGGTCCAAGTGCTCTATTCCAAATCTTCTAAAGTCATATTGACTTAATATACTAGACACATAGATAGATCATTTAGGATACAGCTCAGTCTGACATGATTATGAATTTTTACGGATTGTCAAGTAGGAAGCTTGTGCAGACTAGGCTACTGCTGATAATACTAATAATTCAAGTGTGCAAACATTTGGAAATAACAAAAGATAGGCTTACCATTTAGAATATTAAAATGAGGGAAAATAAAATGTGTGTGTAAATCATATACTGTAAAAAAAGATACACGACGCACTTGCAACCTCTTCCATTGTAGAAAACTGAAGCCGTGAATGTCCCAATATGGCGTTGACATCTTTGAACCCAAGTCTGCGCATTAGTGAGCATGAAGTGGAGTCGTGTGCTATCAAGGCCCCACCCACACTCCCGCAGAATCGGATTAGTACAGTTGACTGCAGAACTACTTATTATGTCAATGTGAGAGAGTTATGTATAAATTAAAGTTAAATCTCCAAGTCTCCTCCCGAAGATCCAGAAAAAAAAAGTCTGTTGGTGCTTCAGTGGCTACTTGCTGTCAATCACTACTGTCAACCATGACGTCACAACCCCGCTAACTAAAACCAAATTTATTAAAAAAAAAAAAAACGAACACTTTAACTTACATCAGCGTGATAAAAACTACCAAAAGTGACAGGAACCATCTTTGGAAAAAAATTTGTTTGATGTGTAATTTAATTGTTTAATTTGTCTCATGTCCCATAAGATTACATGGAGAGGGTGGGGTTTATGATCTATACTGCATCTAGCCACCTGGAGGTGATCAAAACATTTTGGTTTCACTTATGAGGACCTGTGCGGCACATTTGATGTAAATGTGTTAACAAATATAAACAATAATATAGCTGCAAGCAGCAATGATGGGTCCAAGCCCCGGCGCCACATTCTCAATGTCTTGGCTTCATGCTGACCAATCGACTGAATCGCCTAGGAGGAGTATATCAATTCCAAAGCATGCAATTTTCAAACAATCCTACATAGCAGACTTCCTGTTGGGTGGAGCTTATGACTATGAGTGCGGAAGTCTATATAAGGTCTATATGTATACCGAGTTTCATACATATACGCGCAGGTGTGTTTGATATATGGAGTTTTCCGACCCCATTCAAGGGGGCGCTGTCGATGTTCTACGGCAGCAGGCAAGATGATTGGGCATTAATTTGCATTATTATAATGTTTTAGTTTTTTTTTTTTTTTAACCAAAAACCTTCCCTGTTTAATAAACAAATGTAGACATTCAAGCTTTTCATACAGTAGGCATAAACAGCTTGCCTTTTACAGCAAATTTTGTTCACAAACAAATGACAGTCCTGACCTTATGATTTTCATTTACAATAATAAATCCTAAAATTCGTAACTTAGCCTACATTTCGCACCATCAGTCGCGCACACTCGAGCTTCGACGGTCTCAAGTTCTCGGCTCATTTTGAGATAGACTTGTGGAATTCAGTGAATTGTTAACTGGAGACTCGCTCTCCGGCCAAATCATTTGAATCAGTGGCCCTGTCCCAAATGGCACCCTAAATCCTCACAATCTTCCTCCGAGTCTGCACTTTTGTGACGTAATGACTTTGACACTTTGACTGCCGGGTAGAGGTTCTATGTGTAGCTTGTGGGCTCAGCAGATGTGCACATAGAAGGGTGCATAGCGGCTGCTCGCGAGCACCCTTCTGAAAGCTAAAATGACAAATGGGACACCCTACGGTCTCATGGACTTAACGGACATGCGCGCACAGTGGCCATTGTAAGTCCACAAGACCGAAAGTGCACATGAAGTGTGCCATTTGGGACAGGGTCATTGTGTTATTGACTCAAGAACAGATGCAATCGGATCAGTACAATTTACAAATTGTGAACCGATTAAACAGGTTTATTGAAAAGAATCAGAATCAGCTCGTTCATGAATCGGACACTAGCCATCGCATCTCTGAGCAGGTGGCATGTTTTAATGAAATGTAGTGATTATAAAGTACGATATTATGCTTTGGAATGTAGAGAAGTAAAAGTTTCCCAATATAAAAATTACTCTGATGGGCTTCTTGAAAAATATACTTAAGTGGGTACACTAACGAAGTAAAAATACTTAGTTACACTGGCTTTGTGTAAAGAACAGATTGAAATTGAAGTCATTGAACACATCTACACTCACATTCACAGCTCATTCTTCTAAACTTCTCCTTTCTTGTTCCACAGAAATAAAAAAGTCATGCAGGTTTGCAATAGTAGGCTAAATGATGACAGAATGTTCATTTTTGGTTGAATTTTTTTGAAGCTCTGGGCTTCACAAAGCATTATCTTAATGAAAGACAGAACACACCTCGGCTCATAAATGGAATTTTATCCTATAAATAACCTAACACAAATGTAGAGTAATCACTGAGCCGTTTTCCTCTGTATGTAGTACTGGTGACTCATATCCTGCAGTGGCATGTTGTACGGGTGGCGCCCCTCGTTTCACATAAGTATTAATAGTGTTTGACTGTAGAATGCGACAAGGTATCATTCACAGATAAATCCATGAACATTTTCCCCACAAAATGAAATACAGTAAAACAGAGCTAAACACTTTGGATCATTTAAGGTGAGAACGATGTGTGCATCCTCAAGCTGTACTTTTTCTTTCACTTGGACTAAAAGATTCTCTGCAGTATTGAAGGTCATGCAACTAGGCCACTGCAGTTGCACACCAGGCTTTTTCAAAGGCACACTGAAAAAGAAACAGCACAAAAAGTACAGCCTCATGTATTTTTTTCCTTTTGCTTTTTTTACCACATGATTTTCATTGAAGGGTATCATTGTTACATTGGGATTTAATTTATTGTTTTGGTAATTAGTTATCCTGCTGTTGCATCATAGTGATGCTCTAATGAACATCATAAACCGATATTTCAAGTCCTGGATGCATATCGGTCAATAGTAACTATCTTGATACAAACCAGCACTGCACAGAAAGTCTAGCAGAAGGATAGCACGTGATTAATTAGTTGCTAAAAAGTTTTAATAAAAAATTGTGCCCTTTATATTTTCATTATGAAGTAACTGTTTTACAAAAGCAATAAGGCACTGAAGCTGTGCTGTATTGTGAATCATGTCAGAGCTAAAGAGGCTGCAGTCACGACAAGCAGGAGGAGCTTTCGCACATATTCTTGTATTAAAACCAGCTAGAAAGAACTATTGCTAATATAAACACTCAATACCGCCACATAAATGTCAGGTGACTGATCACTCTGGAACCACAGGAACGTGCCTTCATGACAACACTGATTGGCTCATGGCACTATCCGCCTTTTTCCATGATGCTTTGTGCATATTATCGGAGTAACTTCCATTAAAGGTTCACTCTATGAATGCAATAATACACTTTTTTTTCCCCTTTAAACTGGTTTTCCCCTTTGGTGTGTGTTGCTTGTTTCGAATTTGGTGGAATTTTCTGTACAGCATTATGGGTAATGTAGTTTTTTCACCATGAATTCTGCTGTTAAAGGAGTAGTTCACTTTAAAATTAAAAATGACCCCATGATTTACTCACTCTCAAGCCATCCTAGGTGTATATGACTTTTTTCTTTCAGATGAATACAGTTGGAGTTATATTAATAATCACCATGATGCTCCTAAGTTTTATAATGGCAGTGTATGGAAACCATCTGTTTGAAACTCAAGAAAGTGCATCCATCCATCATAAACGTTCTCCACATGGCTCCGGTGGGTTAATAAAGGTCTTCTGAAGTGAAGCGATGCATTTGTATAAGAAAAATATCCATATTTAACACATTATAAAGTAAAATATCTAGCTTACGTCACATCAGTTACGCTTTTTCTGTAAGTTATATAGGGAAGGCGTAGGACGTAGCATACAGTGGCGATTTCTTTAAGACTGCAAGGGAAGCTCGGCTTCCCTTATAATGTCACAAAATTAATGGTCAAATATGTACTATTGTATTAACATTTTATTGACTAAAAATGTGTTAGAAAACGTTCATCTCAAAGACGATGTTCAGAATCATTTACATATAGCAGGTCGGCTGACTCGATTTCCTTCTCATACATTCCCGCAGGTCACAGTGCATTTCCCTATGAAGCCCAGCGTCCATTGACTTCAATGGGCTGCTTTGAACGTTTTTTTTCAGCGCTTCGAAACTAGACGGTCATTGGATAAACGCTGCGATTATGTCCCGCCCACGGACGCTCAGCGTCTCTGGGGTGAATGGGGAGTGGCTGGCCCGGACTCCAGCTTCTGCGTGATGATTGGAGGTCTGTCGAAAGACTGCATCTCCTTTTGACTGACAGCGATTCTGTACTATAAGGAACATGAAGCTATTCCGCTCAGTCCCATCGCGGATTTCTCAAGTTCAGTCGAAATAAAAACTGCTGCATCCTATTTCTTTGATATTTGCTTGGCGAAATTGCTTGATTTTCATCATACATTTCACACAATTATACACCACATTCCTTGTTTCAGTTTTACAGAGTTTAATATTTTTTTTTTTAGATCGTTCATTCATTCATTCCTTCATTCATTCATTCATTCATTCATTCATTCATTCATATAACGTTAGTAGGCTAGGCTAGCGTCGTGGGTGAAACTGCGCACGATGGCAAACGGTGCTAATATTGTCGACCTGATTGTGGCAACAATTGGAGCTACATCTGCAGGTGTAGAAAGGCGCTTCTCCTGTTTAAAGCGACTCAAGTCCTACACCCGAAACACAATGGGCCAAGGCCGTTTAAGCAGCCTAGCTCTGCTGGCCATTGAGAGGACACTGGTCAAGTCACTTGAAAAGACTCCTAGTTGGTACGACAGGGTCACAGACCATTTTCTTGAAAAGGAACGTAGGGCAGAATTTACTTTTAAATAAACAGACAATTTTATGATGTAGGCCGAAAATGAGCTTCCCCTCTCTGACAGACCAGTAGCCGCCACTGGTAGCATAAGTGTTTTGAACTGCGAGAGGCGTTACACTTTCTTCGTAAGTTGAATATGGAAGCCAGTCTGGTGGAAGCTATAGTTATTTTACTTCATAACATGTTAAATATGGATATTTTTCTTACACATATGCATCACTTCGCTTCAGAAGGCCTTTATTAACCCCCGGAGCTGTGTGGAGTACGTTTATGATGGATGGATGCACTTTTTTTTGAGTTTCAAACAGTTGGTTTCCGTGCACTGCCACATTAAAGCTTGGACACGTCAAGGTGATTATTAATATAACTCCGATCATATTCATCTGAAAGAAGAAAGTCATATACACCTAGGATGGCTTGAGGGTGAGTAAATCATAGGGTAATTTTCGTTTTAAAGTGAATCCTTTAAAAACAAGTTGAAATAATGCTGGTTAACAGCTTCAACAGAAGCAAATAGAATTGATTAACAAACTCATAGCGTACAGTAGTTCTGTCTTTAAAGGTTTGTAAGTTATCGTTGAAAATACATTCCCTTATGGAGGAAATTAATGTATGAATCAGTTTTACTTTCAGAACTCAACTGTTGCACTCTATGGGTACATTTACACAACAATGATGTACTAAAAATGGAAAAAAGTTTTTCCTTTGCTTTTTTTTATGTAAAGACGGCAACATTGTCAAAACGATCCCCGTTCACATGGATCCGTGAAAACAACTAATATCGCTGTATTCTGCTGTCAGGCCAGTAGATGGCGATGTCACTTTGTAAAGAAACACTACACGCCTATAGAATGAACACGTACCACGTATGTCACAAATCCACATTTACGTGGAAACAATAATGGTATTGTTTTCAAAGAGTTAGCGTTTTCGGGCCACAAAAACACAGTCATCATGTAAAAATGAATGGTCAAAAAGCAATAAAAAAGTTTTCAGTTTTTAGTTGCAAACGGTATCATGTAAACGCTCCCTATTAATAACGCACAGTTTCAAACCCGTTAACACAAACTGTGATATAAAAGGCAGCTGAGAGGGAAAAAAATCTACTTCATGCTTTTAATGGAAGTGCTAAAACAAATAAAATCTAATGTTCTATTTTATAATTCAAAATTTGTATGTTTCTTACAAAAATACTTTGTTAGACTATAAAACTAATTTTGCACTGTCTGCATCAGAATAAAAATAAATAAATAAAAAGATTATTATTTGTAAATATGATTATTAATTATGAGATACAGATTAATCTAAGAAAAATATTATGAAAAATTCTGAGAAATAAATTGTGATAGTCACAAAATCATTTTGAGACATAAATTCACAATTGTGAAGTATAAAGTCACATTGTGAGAAATTAACTCACAATTGTAAGATATAAAGTCAAATTATGAGATATAAAATCACAATTAAGAATAATAAAGCTCCATTCACATGAAAAATTGTAGCCACAAATGTAAAATATATATAGTTGCTATTGTGATATTTAAAGTTGCATCTCTGAGATATAAATTCAGATTTTGAGATATTAAGTCAAATTTGTGAGATGTAAAGTCAAATTATGGGACATGAAGTCACATTGTGAGATAAAATCAGAACTGTAAGAAAAAGTCACATTGTGAGATATTAACTCACTTTTGTAAGATATAAAGTCAAATTATGAGAAAAAAAATGTAGTCACAATTGTAAAATATAAAGCCACTATTGTGATATAACACTAAATAATAGCTATAAAAAATAATAAAAACAAATTTACACAGTAAAATACAGGTTTTCATTAAAACAGTAATGTTACCATAAAAACAATGCATTCTGGGTAATTTTGTCATTTTCGAGAAAGAAACCTATAGACTACTTTCTTGAAAACTACAAATATGCATTTTTTTTTTTTTTTTTTTTTTTTACAGTATATTACTGTTTATTGTGGTATATTACGATATAAAAACGGTATTTTACTGTGTAAATTTGTTTTTGTTTTTTACAGCTACTTTTTAGAGTGAGTCACAATATCATTATGAGATTTACATTCATAATTGTAAGGTATAAAGTCGCATTTGTGGGAAAAACAGTCACAATTGTAAAATACGAAACTGATGTTGTGATTTAGTCACAATATCATTGCAATATTGTGATATTCACAATTGTGAGCTATAAATTTGCATTTGTGAGTCACAATTACCCTGAACTGGCTTCCATACATCACAGCATCTAACAGCAGCATCTTCCTGCTGAAACTAACCAGCCAAACCTTGACCCCAAATCATCGTCCGCAACATTCATATACATGCAAACGGTTCAAAAACAGCATGGACAGAATACAATAATGTGTCCTTTTGAGGAACAGACCCTAAAAACACTAGATTCACAATACAGCCTGGCCTCTTGTACAGTGCCTTATTGCTTAATTGTCTTTGATGCAATAGTTAAGACATTGCATCAACACAACAGCCTTTGCATGATGAATGCGATGTGATGAAAAGGATTCCGCATGTAAATAACGGCCATTAGAATGATATAAGTTGGCATGTGATGTGACACATGAACAGATGGGACCAGAGAAAGCCACAAGTAACCAACGGCACTCAAAAATGACAAAGAGGCATCACGTTTATGACTATCAGTTTATACAGCAACGTCAAAGACGACATCACAGCCTGACGACACATGACAGCTGATGGAGCTAGCGTAACTAGCACAGCCCTCCACACTGCTGGGCCTGTACGAGCACTTATGTGGAGTTAAGAATCTTACATTTAGCAGCAGAAACAGCACATGAACACAGGAGTCCATCTTCTTTTGGTAAAGAGACAGAATACTGAACACAGAAAAAGGCAAGTGGTGCGGCGGGTCGGTCTAGCCGGGGGAAATCAGGGCCCAGAGGCTCAAGGGTTTTTTTTTTTTTTTGAAGGCACCTCCTCCCAGAATTGTGGAGGAGAAGGGAACAGTCCAGGAGCCCCTATGTTTGGCAAGCTGGGGTCCACATAGGCAATCCGGCCTCCGTTAAAGCTTCATCCATTTCCTTCTCCTTCCTCACTGCTGTGCAAGAATGGAAAAAGAAACAAGACGTGAAGAACATGAAAAAATACATCAGGCAACGTCATCAATGAAATTTGAAGGCACAGATCCTGGTACATCTTCTAAACAAACATGCAAATGGTGCATGTCTATACAAAACTCACCGCCACAACCATCAGATATAAAGTCTCAATTAAAAAAAAAAAAAAAAAAAAAAGATAAATTTGAAAATATAAATAAAGAAAGTGACCATTGTGAGAAATAAGCTCAAATAAAATATCATTCTGTAAAACAATAGTAATAATAATAATAATAATATACAATTTTTTCACAATAATTTACAATTGTTAGACAAAGTAACATTCTGAAATGTGATAATAGTTATAATAATAATGCTTTATAAAGCTCTCAATCTAATTTTATATTTTAAAATATAATATTATAAAATGTCACATTGTGAGATAATAATAATAATAATAATAATAATAATAATAATAATAATAATAATGTTTTATTTATAAAGTCCACAAAATGATTTTATATTTCAAAATATAATAGTCATATTGTGAGATATAAAGTCACATTTGGAAATTTAATAATAATAATAATAATAATAATAATAATAGTTATAAAGTCCACAAAGTGATTTTATATTTCAGAATATAATAGTCACATTGTGACATATTAAGAGATGTACAGTAGTGACATTCAGAAATGTAATAATAATAATAATAATAATGTTTTATTTAAAAAGCTCACAATGTGATTTTATATTTTAGAATAAATAACACATTGTGAGATATAGTCACAATTATAAAAAAGATAAGTTAAAATTGTGAGAAACAATAGTCACGTTGTGAGATATTAATTTGCACTTGTGAGATATAGTCACATTCAGTAATAATAATAATAATAATAATAATAGTAATAATAATGTTTTATTTATAAAGATCACAATGTAATTTTATATTTCAGAAAAAAATAGTCACATTGTGAGATATTAATTTGCACTTGTGAGATATAGTCACATTCAGTAATAATAATAATAATAATAATAATAATGTTTTATTTATAAAGATCACATTGTAATATTATATTACAGAAAATAATAGTCACATTGTGAGATATTGAATTGGCAATTAATAGATAAAAGTCACATTGTGAAATGTAATAATAATTATAATAATAATAATAATAATAATAATAATAGCAATATTTTTTTTTCCAAAGCTCACAGTGTGATTTTGTATTTTAGAATATATCATAGTCACACTGTGAGATATAAAGTCACAATTATTAGAAACAAATGTGCAACTGGGAGGTATATCACTTTTTTTCCAGTTAAATGCAGAAACCAGCCAAAAACTGACCCAAATACTGAAACTAACAAAAACTGACCAATGCTAGGGTGTTCTGGATGGTTGCTTGGGAATTTTTAGATGGGTCAGTTAGTAATCACCTAACCAAATCAAAACATTAGCTGCGTCTCGTTTCGAAGGCTGCGTCTTGCGGAGGTCGCATTTGAAGGCTGCATATTGTCATCGAGTCGGTCTCATTTAAGAAAAGTATCCATTAGATTGCAAGTAATTAAGAATGAAATGACAGAATTTTACACCTTCACAAGGAATAACAGTCAGTTTTGAATACTGTTACTTTTCTTAAATAAGACATCCTTGATGACGTATGCAGCCTTCAAATGTGACCTCTGGAGGACGCAGCCTGATCACTGAGAATTGTATCAGCACATGATTTGAGGGATCATTCACGTCTGTAGCACAAAATGGTGCAGGATTACTTACATTCAGAAAAACTATCCTAATTATATGTGTGAAAGTAATAATGACGCTTATATCAAAATTCCTAAATCAAATGATGAAAACTGTGTCAGTAATGGAGTGTGAACTGAACTCAGCACATTGTTTCTTCACGGTCGTTGGACCTGACCTAAAAACAGGAAGTGGATCTCGCTTCTCCTGAATGTGGTCCACGAGGAGGACTTTCATTTAGGTCTATTATGCAACGTGGAAGACGAAAACAGCAAAGCCTTTTAAAAGCACAGAAATGGCTCTGAGGCTAAACTAGTCAAAGAAGAGAGTCACACAGGACACAATAATGTCCACAGAAGAGGGAAAGTGTGTGCAGACAACCTGAGATTGACTCAAATTAGAAGTAGATACTATAGAGCAAGATAGACAGAAGCTGCTTGTGGATGCAGCCGTGCAGAAGAGCTCTCTAACGCTCCCCAAGAAACACAGCTTGTCCTAGATTCCTTGCAATGACATGCGCAATGTTGCAGAAGATCAGATGGATAACTCTCTGCATTAAAGTGCAATTGTTCTAGGTCACAAATGAAACCTAGAGTCTGGGCCTCACAAGCTTTTGTTGTATTCTTTGGACTCTTTTTGTTTAGCACAGAAAGTGTCTCTGATATTTCAATCTGATCTGATGTATCAGAAAAACAGGCCACTCGACTGAAAAGACATTGACACACAACTAAATCGGGCCTGTAGGAATGACCATAGACTGAACAGAAATGATTTCAGTATGATACTGTATGTCGGTGACATGATATCTTAACTGATGCAACTGGTGCAACAGCTTACAATATTTTCATTAGGGATCCCCCCCCCCTTTTTATGAGGTTCACACAAAAGTATTTCAAAGGCATTGAAAAGGCATCATTAATGAAAAGTCCATTTTGAACATTTCTAAAAACCTTTTTCATATTTTTATATAAAATTGTAAAAAAAAATATATATAACATTTTTATAATATATTATATGTTATTTATTATTTACTAATATATATTTTTTTCATATTTTGTATCTAAGGAGCACATAATTATTTATTTATTTTGTTATTTTTTATAAGGATTGCAGAATAAAAAAATATAGTGCTGTCAAATCGATTAATCTTGATTAATTGCATCTAACAAAAGTCTCTGTGTGTGTATGTATATATATATATATATATATATATATATATATATATAGATGAATCGCCTTCGATAATGAACGCGATATTGCGTGGCTTTTCAGTGATCTACGGCTCTGTCTATTAATTGCCGCTCCATTTGAAAGCAGGTGATGGCGATTTAGCGGTAATCAGGGAACCGGCTTTATACTGACAAAATGCGCGTGACAATCGCATGCGATATATCGCCCAGCCCTAGTCCCATTCTATATACGATTCATCTATACATTGTATCTAATTTACATATTCATGTTTTCTTGGGGCAACATGTATGAAAAAAAGCGTAATAATTTGGTAACATTTTCATAAGAATATCTAATATTTCTTAGGAATATCGATATATAATTTCTTTCTCTATTCACTTGTGACTCCCAAAATGCCTGATAAGCATGATTTCAGTCCTGGTGTCCTCTACAGTGGACATGTATGAAACTGATGCGTGTCTCATAACAGAAAGTCATGTTCTGATTTGAAACCCCATTACAATTTCCAGAGATGTTGATTTATGACAAACAATTTGAAAATTAGCCAAATTTAAATTGATAATTAAAAAATATTATCATATTTCCACAAGAGTGCTAAATGTAGTCATTCAATCAATGTCAGTCATTTTAAAGACCAAGGAGAGAGAGAGTTGCCATGGTGAAACCTCCAAACATTCAGTATCTCTGAAAAGCCCTGAATCTTCTCTTTACAGGACTTTACCACTGCGACACATACAGTGTTCAGAGAAATTTGCTAAAATATAATGTC
This sequence comes from Megalobrama amblycephala, assembly GCF_018812025.1. Lineage (NCBI taxonomy): Eukaryota > Metazoa > Chordata > Actinopteri > Cypriniformes > Xenocyprididae > Megalobrama > Megalobrama amblycephala. The sequence goes on from NC_063067.1 coordinate 25,579,451, forward strand.
CTCTACAGTGGACAAAGTGGGAAGTCTAAGCTTGGGTCTCAGGAGGTTAAGGCCTCTGTAATATTCTGAGCCACGAGGTGGCAGCACTGCGATAGTCGTGACACACACACACACTTCTCAAATCAATGTCAACTCAAGGTGAGTTTAGGTGGGGCAGGATTCACTGTTATTGACCACATTTGGATAAAACAGTATTTAATGCCATACCTTAACTTATGGCCTCACCAGCTTTGCATTTCGTATCTTTTTGTCTTATTTTTAAAATGAAACCAATCAGTGCTTGTGCAGAAATGAAATGATTCGAGAAATTGAAGACAAAACTAAACTCGTGCATGCAGGAGCAAACCAACATAAAAGTATAACTCTTTAGCCTTTGAATTATGAAAAGCAAATTGTTGTTAATTAATATGAATAATGAATATAGGATTCACCTGTTTCTTAAGACAGGCGAGATGTCCATCCTACGGGAGAACAGAGATGGCAGGAGACTCGTTTGGCGTAGATACAGCAGCCTCTTGTGAATGATCAGTGTATCGCAGGCGCTCTGCTTCACACATTCATTTTTTACTTCGGTCTGTCTGTTGGACAGTGTTTTGTCTATAACAATTCAGTGATGAAACTTTCACGTGTATTGCACTTTATTATCCCAGAGTGTGGCTTAATAGTTGGGGTCTTTTGAAGATACTCCAGTACAATTACTATTGATCGTGTTGTTGTTGTGGCCCTCTCTTTAGATGAGAAAATCCATTTTCACCAGTTTACAAAATCCAGCAAGATAGCGAATCATACTTCAAAACATTCTGGCAGATTACTAAAAAAAAAAAAAAAAAAAAAAAAAAAAAGATGCCATGGCAACAATAGCGGGTTACCGAGGAACCTATCGTCGCTATGGAGACTGCATCACTCCAACGTGATTAGAAGTATCCAGTCGAAAGCGCTTTCAGTCTCTGATCTTTCCCCTCCCTCTTGTCTTGAACTTCAGTGGTCGGTACACATTAGAAATAATCTGTGCTTGAATGATAACAATTTAGATCTGAATTATAAGATCTGCACGAATCATACCACAAATGGAGAAAAAGTTCACATTTAGCATCTTTCACTGGTTGATATGGAACGGGCTCTTGACGAGACAACACACAACAGAAGCACACAAAAAAAGTCATTTTAAGACACTTATTCCAACAAGTGATATGTTATCTGAACAACACTTGTCCATAATGTAAGAAAATACACAATACCTTTAAATAGGCTACCTTCTTTCATTATAATAAGCGCTTCCCTCCTTATTCTGGTACTAAGTTTCCAGCGATGTAATGTCAAAGTAGACTACGCGATGCAACGAGTGCATTTGAATAGAATAGCTAATAACTTGTCATCGACGATATACTGCTTTTGTGGCAAGCCGTTTCAACATTTTTCCCTAAACTAGTTTTTTTTTTTTTTAATACATTTTTATTACTAATAATTAGTGACTTGCCAGTAAACTATTCATTAAATACTAGTATTTATTATTTTGCTACTAGTTCCAGAAGTAACAGCAACAACTTGATTGTTTCCGGAAGATAATTGATTAAATATTCACTTCCAATGATGTATTCTAATTGTTGCTGGCACTTTCTAGTACTTATTTATTAGATGCTAATACTTATTTATGAGGCACTGATATCTATCCCAATAATTATTTAGATATAATTTACAGCATATCACTAGGTAAAATTGCATCTTTAACTTGTCAGAATGGCTACTCTTTATAAAGTATGTTTAAAAATGTTACTAGTACATGCTAGTCAGAAGTTAATTGTATAATATATATCTGACATAATTCAATAGCAAATATTTTCACAGCTTGGATATGAGGGAATATAAGTAACTAGTATCTGAAAAATAGTAGCCTACTATTGAGTGCTCGAAGTGGAAAACAAATGTGCCGGGGTGTCGGATTGACTACCAGCAACATGTGAGAAAATAAAAAACTGATTAGTAATAAAAAAATGTACGCTACTAAAATAAAAACAAATACTAGTTAGTTTAAGGAATAAATGTTAAATTGGCTTGCCATACTGAAGACACACATGTTGCCTATATGAATGAACGTACCCTAAAGACAGCAAATAGATTGAAAGCCGATGAGGGCTTTCTCCTCACAGTAAAATGGTTCAATCAAACAGGTGCATGGGACTGGTGCGTTAAACCTCTGCGTCGTGGAAATGGAGGGCGACACACTCAGCGCTTGACTGTCATGACATTAACCTACAGCGTTGCCATTGCGCAGACTTGCACTGACACGCGCGTCTAGACGCCTAGACGTCTGTGAACATCTTTTTAATGTTTACACAGTTTTGGTTGTTCTGAGCGGGAAAGTTGGGCTGCTTGAACGCGCTGTTGATGCCCTCCTCAATGACCATGTACTCCGACTTGCTGAGCGACGACGTGCTGCGCGTCTTCTTCAGCTCCTCGGAGGAGGACAAAGGCTGACAGCTGCCGATGTGGAGGTACTGCGCCTGCTCCTCTCCCTCAGTCTCTCTGTGGTAAAAGTAGTTGAAATTGGACACGATGACTGGCACTGGCAAAGCGATAGTTAACACGCCCGCGATCGCGCACAGTGAGCCGACGATTTTGCCCCCTATGGTGACTGGGTGCATGTCGCCGTATCCAACGGTCGTCATGGTTACCACCGCCCACCAGAAAGCATCAGGGATGCTGTTGAAGCCCGAGTCGGGATCGTCCGCCTCGGCGAAGTAGACGGCGCTCGAGAATAAGATAACACCGATGAAGAGAAAGAATATCAACAAGCCCAACTCGCGCATGCTGGCTTTGAGCGTTTGCCCCAGAATCTGGAGTCCTTTAGAATGCCGCGAGAGTTTGAATATCCGGAACACGCGGACTAGTCTGATGACCCGGAGAATGGCCAAGGACATCGCCTGCTGGCCGTTGCCTTGCCGTTCCGCGAGTTCTGTCCCCAAAGTGATGAAATAGGGTATGATGGCCACAATGTCAATAATGTTCATGATGTTCTTGGAGAACGTGGCTTTGCTCGGGCACGCGAAGAACCTGACGAGCAGTTCAAAAGAGAACCAGATGATGCAAAGAGTCTCAACCACAAAGAACGGGTCCGAGAAGGGACTTGTGAAGTACGGGAGAGTTCCGTTCATAAGCGGGGCGACCGTCGTCGGGTCTTTGTCGTCCCGAAACTCGGGTAATGTTTCCAGACAAAAGATAACGATCGATATCAAAATGACCAGCACCGAGACGATCGCAATGCCCCTGGCCGGACCCGAGCTCTCCGGGTACTCAAACAGCAGCCACACCTGTCGCTGGAATTCATTGGTGGGCAAAGGACGCTCTTCCTCCTTTATAAAGCCCTCATCCTCTCGGAATTTCTCCATAGCCTCCTCCCCGAGCTCATAGAAGCGTATCTCTTCGGAGAAAATGTCAATAGGAACGTTCACGGGTCTCCGTATACGCCCCCCTGACTGGTAGTAATACAAAATGGCATCGAAGCTCGGGCGATTCCTGTCAAAGAAATACTCGTTTCTGAGGGGGTCAAAGTAGCGCATTCTCTTCTTGGGGTCGCCGAGTAAAGTCTCGGGGAACTGGGACAGGGTTTTGAGCTGTGTCTCGAATCGCAAGCCCGAGATATTGATGACAACTCTCTCGCAACACTCGTGGTCTGGCTCGTAGCGCTCCAGCGAGTGGTGCCCGGGCAGCGCCGCCGACTCCTCCAGCATGTTGTCGCAAGCAACAATTGTCATGGTGTCTTGCTCGTTTTCGGTGTATCCGTGGTTCACGAGGTTGTTGCCCCGGTGCTTGCTTAAGGAAGGCGGAGGCGAGTGGAGGAGGCTAAGGTGGTCGTCCATACAGCTGCTTAGGTGGAGGGGCAGTGGAAGCCGCGCCTCCTCCACAAGCTCCTGTCAGCCACAGCCGCCCGCCGCTGCCGCGCGTCCTCACTCTCAAATCGCTACTTTCTCAATCCGGTCTTCCCGCCCACGGCGCGCGTACTGTGGGTTATAAACATGACTGCTCCCGCCCACGGCGCGCGGATGCTCATCACACATCTACACGGCGCCCAATCGGAAACCTGACAGACATAAACATGAACCCCAGACGCGCGTCACCGATGCCCACAGTTTAGGGGAGGGGGTGTGGGAACGCGCATCAGCGACAAGTGCAAACGTTAGGTTACCTAAAATGAAAACCCTCACTGACATTTGTTAGAATAATTGCAATGCTCATATGTAGGAGCACATGAATGAATAGTTCATCATACTGAGGTTAGTGTCTGACTCAGCTGAGCAATCAGTCTATGCTGCGCAGAATTTGAATTGTATTATAAAGCAATTCAATCTGTTGAAGTTCATCTCGCGCAACAGTTTTGGCGCCCTCGAAATCTAAATCTATAACGAAGTGATAAATATGACAGCTTTGTTAATGTGCTCTCCGATACAGATCCTAATGGAAAACAAACGAGCAGCTTGTTGCAGAGGTTACCAACTTTTGTGGTTATTATACTGAAACAAGCCCGTTAAAACGACTATATGATTTCAGGACCCTTCAGTGGATTGTTTTGACCTCCTTTGGTGTGTTCAAGATTTAATCAGCTGAGTCAGATCACTCCCCATAATTTCGCACTCTTCATACGAAAATATTGTTTGAATGTTATCAATAATGCTGTATTGGTTGTGTCTGATGTGCTTAGCATGCACACAATGGACTTACATTCAGAATGTCATTGAGAGCATGTTCCCCCACCTTCATGAAAATGAAAGGACACGCGCCAACGTCACTGTGATTGACATTTGGAGCGCAGCAGGGACTTCGTCTTTGCATAACACAGCAATGGATTAGTCGCAGATCCATAAATATGTTATATTTTATTGCTCGTTCACACCTTGATATTGATTTTGACGTCACAAGGCACGAGAATATCAGTCAATATTCCCCCCACAAAGTGTGTTGGTAATGTGCGTGACCTGAGATTAAAAGCCAGGAAAATATTTCGGAGCTGTCCATAGTTCTGAAACCGGAAGATTCACCCTATAAACTTCTCACCCGAGCCCATGATTTAACTCAGGGATCCCCTATGGGTATCAACACATTCAATACTGTATGCGTATCCAAAAAAGGCAGAAAATATATACAGGAAAAAATGAACAAATAAACATATCTTTTGTCAATGAGGTGGTGCTCATATTTTGTCAGGCTCTATCAAGTAAAAAAGCCACTGACTGGAATGAAGGAATTTCAAAGACACATTTTAAATGTAGATTCTTTTAAATATTAATATTATGACCTTTAATAAAGACAAGGTTAATTGAAGTAGTCAAATGGAATATCTTCAAGAAAACTCCAAATTATTCATGATTGAAAAGTCATAATATTTAAAATGCAACATGAAATAAAATATGTTTGAGAACTTTTGTGAAATCATTAATTCATATTGTTTGAGAGCATTTTTGAAAAATGTTTTCAATAAATATTTAGATTTAAGTGCTGTAATCATCAAGTAAAAAGTAATACGATAATGTTTTTTACAACTTGAGTAGGCTTGATGGTCCACAACTTAAAGGATATCTATCATTTCATAAATACATTTATAAAACGGTTAGGTCCTGTCCTTTGATTCTGATTGGTCAATAGCTGTGTTTAATCAAAGACTATACTTTGGTTTTATTCACAATAAAACATGGCTATGACCACTTCACCCAACGGCTCTGTGTATCACCACACAACACCCTTAGCAACCACTCTTAGCAACGTAAACTGTTTGTTCTCAATTGATATTGTTCATTGAAGCTTACTGCATTATGTAGAAGAGTATTGTGAGAAAGAGATTGATTGAACGTTTGAAGATTTAGCATTTTCCTTCAGGTCAGTCCTATGTTCATAATAAAAAATATGTTTAAATGTCCGCTGCAATATCTTGTCCTTTTAACAGTTAAGGGGTTTTCCCGTGACTGACAGTCGGTAGTCAAAACATTTGTCAGTTGCGTCTTTTTCCATGTTCACAACAATTCAGTCTTTTCAATGTAAAAGTCTTCGCTACTGACTGACGCACTCATAAAGATAGCCTTTGCCGCCATCTAATGGCATAATAATGTATCTTCTGTTGCTGTTCACGGTCAGGGACGATTTTTTTTCTGGCAGAAGGAAGGCTTTTAGTTATTTTACTTCATGAAATTTTCATTGATACGTATTTTTTGTCTTTCATATTTGTATTGTGTGGTAACCATTTTAAAAAAGCAATAAGGTACTCAAGGCTGGTGCTGTATCGTGAATAAGTCACCACTTCGCGATGTGCCTAACAACGCCCTTCAGCCATGACTTATTCTCGATACAGCACAGCCTCTTGTACCTTATTACTTACGTATTTCTTTCTTCTGCAGAAACTCAAAAGAAGATCCTAAAAAAATAAAATAAATAGATAAATGAAAAACAGTAATTTTTCAAATATCTTCATGTTCCACAAAAGAAAGTAAATACAGTTTTGGGGTGAGAGTGAGTAAATGATTCATCACATATGTTGGTGGAGTATCCCGTTAACCTGTTTAATCATGATTTCATGAGTCATGATATGAACTTGGCACTTGGTATTTTAAAAAAATCGGTCCCACTTTATATTAAGTGGCTTTAACTACTATGTACTTACATCAAAAAATAAGTACAATGTACTTAATGGGTTCACATTGAATTGCAAAACACATTTGCTGCTATTGAGGTGGGATACGGGTAAGGTTAGGGAAAGCTTTGGCGGTATGGGTAGGTTTAAGGGTTGAGGTAAGGTGTAAGGGTTGGGTCAACAGTGTAATTATAAATGTAATTACAGAAATGTATTACAGATCTAATTACATGCAGGTGTTTTTAAAATATAAGTACAATGTAAAAACATGTATGTACACAATAAGTGCATTGTATCAAATGATTATTTTAAATGTAAGTGCATAGTAGTTAAGGCCATTTAATATAAAGTGGGACCAAAAAATCTATCTATCTATCCCTTACAGTGAAAATGACTCCTTTACAAGTTAGAAGTCACCAATTCCAAAACAACTTGAATAAAAGTCTTAGAATATCTGATTTTAACAGTACTTAAGTATTTTACTTATACTAAATATAGGCTCAAAGATTCACTAGTCCTTGACACCAAAAAAACATGCCAGTGAAACAAGAAACAGTTGATTTGTAAGAAGAGCAATCAAATTTATTTTCTATAGTGAAAATAAAACCGAATACCTCAAAATTGCAATAAATCAAGGTCTTCACTACAGCCTCTTAAACGTCTATAGACAGTCTCAGTTAAGCTCAAGTGCTCAAAAAGAGCATAAGTAAATCAATATCCTTCAAAAGCTCTCTTCAATATAACAAATAAATAAAATAATGTTAAATACAATTAAAAAGTCAAAGCCTTCTTGCACTGGATGTGCCTGTTTCGGTCTCATCGGTGACTGCAGTCATGTCATGTTCTCATATACAAAACACATACTAGCGATTCACAACTACTTGCTAATGCACTCGCATTCACATAAAGTAGCCTTGTTGACAAGTTTCAGTGAGTAACAAGATGTAATACTTGAGTGCTTCTTTTGTAGCAGAAATAAACTGCTGCAGAAAAAGTTAGGTACCATGCAAAATGTAATGAGTAATTGCTCATTACAAATGTAGTGGAATAAAGAGTAGCTATACTTATTCAAAAATGTAGTCAAGTAAAGAGTAAAAGTTGCTACTATCTTTGATACTCCAGTAAAACAGAGTAGCCAAAACGATACTCAAGTGCAGTAATTAATTACTTTTACTCAAATACTTTACACCTCTGCTATCTATCAGATTGGATGTGTTATAGGTGAACCTCCCACGGGTCCAAATGTGTTAGTATGACGGAGACGGAGAAACAGTCTTTATTTGTTTAATTCTATGTCTTTCTCTCACTCACTGGACTGTTTCCCAGAATCCGCACACTTCTCGGAGCACTCAGGGATTGTTCCTTTTAACACACAAAATGATTCAACAGTAGAGCACATTACCCTGGACATTTAGAAGAAAAGCAGCTCTCTTTCTGCCTGCTGTCTGTAGTCTGGCTATTTGGCTGGGTTTTTTATTTTATACAACAAAACATATTTACATTTAAAGTCCAAGGCCCAAGGATGACATCAAAACCTTTACAGGCGCATATGAAGTAATTTTTGTCCTGTGCACTCAAAGCTGCAGGTAATGGAAAATAACATTGATGTGAATCTGCAGCGTTTTGAAAGTCCATGTGAGCCAATAACTTATTTATATAATAGATTGTGAATTAATTTAAAATGTTTGAGCATTTTCATTCATTTTATCCTTTGCACGTCAAACTGAAAGAACAGACAATGTTTTTGTCTAATTACTTTCAGTAACCAAAATGAAAATTGTCTCATGTCAATATGTCATTGTGGCTATTGGCTTTTCTGTTGGGTCATATCTACTTCTGTTGGGTCATTTATAAGCCTTAAACATTTGCTCAAATGTTTAACTTCAGTCTTTGACTCATTCTCATTCTTGTGATGTTTATCATACCTGACATGAACATCATGTCAAGCAACGTGTCCTTACACACACAACTGCATTTTGCCATCCACCCTTGTTTGAGGTGAGAGTACGGGGTCTCGAGTCATTTCCGTTATCTGCTGTGAGTAGCTGCAGATCTGAAAAGACTTCATTAGTGCTCTTGTAATGGTTAGGTAATTGAATTGGGTTCTTCAAAGTGCTCTCCAGTTATATTGCTCTGTCCTCCTACTCCTTCAGAGAGTCTTTTGTTTATGTGCAGTTTGTCCTTGGGGTTCTTTTCAAACTCCATATTCACACGTCATTCTTGACGCATTTGCCAGGCAAAATGACATGCTTATGGATGCGTTTACATACATAGAAGCGCAAACACATGCATCCAGTTGGGTGTTCTAGGTGGTTTTTAGGACATTTCCAACAGGTCTAAGTCAAAAAGAGTTCTATCTCTATCATATACTGATCTGTAGATATGGTTCTAGTCCCTGCATCAATGTAAAGGATTTTTGTCTGCATTATGGTCCATGATCACCCTTCAATTTGTAACGTCAACGAGAAACTTTCAACAGAAGTAGGTCACACGAATTGTCCTAAATGCTCTAAGAGGAGAGTGAAGATCATAGAGATATTGTTTATGCTGTTTCTTGTCATGGTGTAAAATTGGATATAACGTTCCATATTTCAGGTTTGCAAAGCAATCATTTGAAATTAAAATCATGTTCACATGTATATTGTTTACATCTTATGGTTGTACATAATTTTCTGAAGAGACTCGATTGCTTTATACGATGAACAGATTGAATTTAGGCTTTTACTCACATAAACATTGATCAGCGAACATAAACAGAAGCTCAACCGAACCTGCATAAAATAAAAATAAAATAAAATTAGAAATGTAAAGCTTATAATTTTATAAAAGCTTATTCTTTTGTTACTGGAGCAGTAAAACTGTTTATGCTGTTACTTGTCATGTTGTAAAAGTGGATTTAACATTCCATATTTCAGGTTAGTGAGCGACCATTTGACAGACTGTCAAATATAGCTGTTTTTTTTTTTTTTTTTTTTTTTTTTTGGATAGGTCTCATTTACTTCCATTGGTAACTGCCCTACTGCAACCCAGAGTTTTGCTTTTTAAAGAAAAGGATAGACCAGTGAAAACACTGCAGTCATAAATGCTGTCGATTGACATTTAAAGTGTTAGTTCACCCAAAAAGAAAATTCTGTTATTAATTACTCACCCTCATATCGTTCCAAACCTGTAAGACTTTTGTTCATCTTCAGAACACAAATGAAGATATTTTTGATTAAATCTGAGAGCTTCATGTCCCTCCATTGACAGCTACGCAACTACCACTTTGACACTTCAAGAAGCTCATAAAGAGATCGTAAAAAAACTAATCCACAAGAATTGAGCAGTAGTCCAAATTTTCTGAAGAGACTATCGCTTTATATTATGAACAGATTTAATTTAGGCTTTTATTCACATATAAACATTCATCAGTATACACATCAAGTTGTGGTAAACGGAAAGCTCATGCATGATTGCGTGACATACGAGAACCAATGAGGTCCATTCTCGTATTACGCAGCATGTTTGAGCTTCTACAAGAAACATTAAAGTTCATTCTCATGTTACGCAGCACGTATGAGCTTCCTCAAGAACCAGTGAGGTTCATTCTCATGTTACGCAGCACGTTTGACCTTCCTCAAGAACCAATAAGGTTCATTCTCGTGTTTCGCAGCACGTTTGAGCTTCCTCAAGAACCAATGAGGTTCATCCTCGTGTTACGCAGCACATTTGAGCTTGCACAAGAACCAGTGAGGTTCATTCTTGTGTTACGCAACACGTTTTGAGCTTCTGCAAGAACCAATGAGGTTCATTCTTGTGTTACGCAACACGTTTTGAGCTTCTGCAAGAACCAGTGAGGTTCATTCTCGTGTTACGCAGCACGTTTGAGCTTCCTCAAGAACCAGTGAGGTTCATTCTCGTGTTACGCAGCATGTTTGAGCTTGCACAAGAACCAGTGAGGTTCATTCTCGTGTTACGCAGCATGTTTGAGCTTGCACAAGAACCAGTGAGGTTCATTCTTGTGTTACGCAGCATGTTTGAGCTTGCACAAGAACCAATTAGGTTTATTCTCGTGTTATGCAGCACGTTTGAGCTTCCTCAAGAACCAATAAGGTTCATTCCTCGTGTTACGCAGCACGTTTGAGCTTCCTCAAGAACCAATGAGGTTCATTTTCGTGTTACGCAGCATGTTTGAGCTTGCACAAGAACCAATGAGGTTCATTGTCGTGTGTTATGCAGCACGTTTTAGCTTCTGTAATAACCAATGAGGTTCATTCTTGTGTTACGCAACACGTTTTGAGCTTCTGCAAGAACCAGTGAGGTTCATTCTCGTGTTATGCAGCACGTTTGAGCTTCCTCAAGAACCAATGAGGTTCATTCTCCTGTTACGCAGCACGTTTGAACCTCCTCAAGAACCAATGAGGTTCATTCTCCTTGTTACACAGCACCTTTGAGCTTCCTCAAGAACCAATGAGGTTCATTCTCGTGTTACGCAGCATGTTTGAGCTTGCACAAGAACCAATGAGGGTAATTCTTGTGTTACGCAACACGTTTGAGCTTCCGCAAGTACCAATGAGGTTCATTATCGTGTGTTATGCAGCACGTTTTAGCTTCTGCGATAACCAATGAGGTTCATTCTCGTGTTATGCAGCACGTTTGAGCTTCCACAAGAACCAATGAGGTTCATTCTCCGTGTGTTACGCAGCACGTTTGAGCTTCCATAAGAACCAGGTTTGTGAGGTTTGTGCTCGCACGCCATGCAGGTTAGTTTGAGCTTCTTCAATCAATGTTTGTATGTGAATAAAAGCCTGAATTAAATCTGTTCTTCATATAAAGCGATTGAGTCTCTTCAGAAAATGTGGACTAAACTTTTTGAAGGGTCAAAGTGTCAGTTGGGTAGCTGTCTATGGAGAGACAGAAAGCTCCCAGATTTCATCAAAAAGATCTTAATTTGTGTTCCTGAAGATAAACAAAAGTCTTACAGGTTTGGAACGACATGAGGGTGAGTAATTAATGACAGAATTTTCATTTTTGGGTGAACTAACCCTTTAACCCAGAATATTCAGTAAGGTATAAAGCATCATCAATCATAGCACAACCAGTACAGGACAAGTTACACTGGAAGATGAATATTTAGGGTTAGAGGTTTTACTAAGCAATGAGCATGTATAATAATAAAAGCTATATATATATATATATATATATATATATATATATATATATATATATATATATATATATATAAACTTTCGTGCGAGCATCCAGGCATACAACTTGCAGGCAGTGTTTGGGGGTGGAAAGAGCTCTAATGAAGACATAAAACACCAGCACATAACCTCAGGTCAGCTTATAGATGCCTAATTGTGCAGGAAGGATGCTGTTATGTGCAGCTGTTTCCCTATTGATTTGATTTGCATGATTGAAGACCATGTTATCATTGTGCCTGCACACTTTATTTAAAAGGGAGGAAATATCCAGTGTTTTAACACTTACACTGATAAAAGGGCACTCTAAACACTCTTTAAATTGTTACAAGCAAACAAGTATGTGTAGTTGCATTTGTCAGCAACAAAACACAGGCATGTAAAGAACATGTAACATCCAAGCAATGCAGCAGTCTTGATTTTCTAAATTCATCTCGTTATTCAGGCCATGGTGCTATAAAAAAGTGCCAATCGCGTTGTGCTGAGAGAAGAGCAATGGGACAGCCACAGGGCTTTTTAGGATGGTTTCCACTGGCTCAACTAAATATAGATGAATCCGAGGTCTTATTAACCCGCTAAATGAAGCTACCTCATGCACTGCTGTGCTGTACTGTGTTTTAAAACAGGTTCAGGTCTGTGGTGCAAGATTCTTCAGGATAAAAGTACTCTCATTTTGAAAGCATGACAAGGTTGACAACAATGTTTAGCAGCTTCAATTCTCTTGGAGCATTATGACATTTCACATTGAACAGATATTTATAAGATTAACATGCAAGCACATTTAAAAGGTCAGATAACATAATACAACAAACCTCTTTGTTAAAGCGATGAAGGTTTTATATGAGCATTTGGTGAGATGAAATAGCCATGTGTTTTGCCTAAGGACTGTTATCTGAAGTGCTTTTTTTTTTTAATTATCTGAGTTGCAACCCATAAAAAAGCAGCCAAACTGCATGGCTGAATTCAATCTTTTGTACTTGTTTTTAAATGTCATGCAGTCACTGAATTTACATTCAGAGTAAATCATATGAAATCTGACTCAGATATGGTTCAAGTAACATATAAGCATATGCAATAGAAAATAATTATGTCTATCCTTAGGAAAATAGATAATGTTAACAATTGTTATTTTTTTGTTTGTTTGTTTGTTTTTGCTAAATAAGTTGAATAATTTACATTAGTGTTTTTTAGAGCTGCTCTACAGCAGAATTGAATTCTGATTGCATCATTGAATCATTATTTTTCTGTTTATCCCTGTAAAGCTGCTTTGAAACAATCTGTATTGTATAAAGCACTGTAGAAATAAAGGTGCCTTGACCTGACTTGGCTGCTTGTCTTGCACTGTCTGATGCAGATTTGGGTCACTGAAAACCATCATCACTGAGGCCTAAATACTGATGCCAGTAGTCTTTTAAAATCCTACAATCACTCTATATGTCTTCAGTGATATGTGGGATATATTTTCCCAAAAATCCAATCAAAATTAATAAGATATTAATTTTGCTTAACAAAAAGTCACTAGTGTCAGTTGCGTGTGCCTCTTGAGGCCAGGGGAGTGAAGTTTACATGCACAGCTCTCACTAGCTTGCCTCCATGACACTTGCAAAGTCAGTAGTCAGTATGTCTGTTTGGGGAGCACCCAAATAAAGCAGATATTAAGCAGACAGTCTACTAATACTCTAATGACTGCTAGCTGACACTCACCCCCCTAAACTTCACTCTCACCTGGGTCACGACATCAATGTAACCAATTCTGTTCGAGCTGCCCGCTCTAAGCAGGACTCAAACCCTTGTCCGCTGGCATGGGAGTCGGGCACTCTAACAAGGAGGCTAAAGACCGCAGTCTCTAGCGTCAGTCGCTAGAGTGCCTCTTGAGATCGGGGGAGATCGGAGTTCGAACTGCCCTGTGGGTTTACATGCACAGCTCTTACTGGCCTACATCCGTTACACTCACCCCCCTAAACCTCACTCCCACCTGGGTCATGACACCAATGTAACCAATTCTGTTCGAACCGCCCGCTCTAAGCGGGACTCAAACCCTTGTCCACTGGCATGGGAGTCGGGCGCTCTATCAAGGAGGCTAAAGACCGCATTCTCTAGCATCAGTCGCTAGAATGCCTCTTGAGATCGTGGGAGTGGGGTTTACATGCACAGCTCTTACTGGCCTACATCCGTTACACTCACCCCCCTAAACCTAAACCTGTTCGAACCGCCCGCTCTAAGCGGGACTCAAACTCTTGTCCGCTGGCAAGGGAGTCTGGCGCTCTAACAAGGAGGCTAAAGACCGCAGTCTCTAGCGTCAGTCGCTAGAGTGCCTCTTGAGATCGGGGGAGTGGGGTTTACATGCACAGCTCTTACTGGCCTACATCCGTTACACTCACCCCCCTAAACTTCACTCCCACCAGGGTCACGGCACCAATGTAACCAATTCTGTTCGAACCGCCCGCTCTAAGCGGATCTTAAACCCTTGTTCAATGGCATGGGAGTCAGGCGCTCTAACAAGGAGGCTTAAGACCGCAGTCTCTAGCGTCAGTCACTAGAGTGCCTCTTGAGATCGTGGGAGTGGAGTTTACATGCACAGCTCTTACTGGCCTACATCCGTTACACTCACCCCCCTAAACTTCACTCCCACTCGGGTCACGGCACCAATGTAACCAATTCTGTTCGAACTGCCCGCTCAATGGGGACTCAAACCCTTGTCCGCTGGCATGAGAGTCGGGCGCTCTAACAAGGAGGCTAAAGGCCGCAGTCTCTAGTGTCAGTTGCTAGAGTGCCTCTTGAGATCGGGGGAGTGGGATTTAGATGCACAGCTCTTACTGGCCTACTTCCGTTACACAAAGTCACTTATAGTTAGTATGTCTAAAGTGGACCATCAAAAAAAAGTATTACGGTTTCATGTTTTCTTCTCAATTTCCAATTACTCCTTTCTCGTTTGACAATAATAATAATTGTGCACAACATAGAGAATATGACATGATTGTATATCAAATTATAGCCCTAAGAAAATGTATAAATTACTACTTGCTTTAGTAACTTTACTTATGTATGCTGAGCTAGGTGATGATTCAGTCACTGTTAGTTAAAAAGGATTGCAGAATGTTAATTGGTATTACACCATAAAAATGTTCACTCCTTTCTTTGGTTTTTAACTTTATACTGCCGTTAAAACAAACAAACAAACAAACAAACAAAAAACAAACAAAAAAATACTGGTGTGGTTTGTGGTGCTGCTATATTCATGTGATGTAATTTCTCTGGTATTTACACCACATTTAGTAAGATATGTGGAGCAATGCTGGACAGAAGATGGCTACTGGAACACTTCAAATACTCACTAACTTGATACTGGGTTCAGTATGAAGTCCATGCTCTGCATCACAGCCAGTGTTGGGAAATTTAATGTAGTGATACATGTTGCTTAATTACATTATAGCAGCTGTAGCTGTAATCATTGTTTTCATAGCATTAACAAGCTGCTTTTCCAAGTAGCAGTATATAGTGCCAAAACTGAACACTGTGCACAGTTTTTAATGTCACATTGTTTGGACATGCAGTTTTCCTGCCAAGAGAATCAATAATCAAACACTTTCTCCTAATATGTCCTCTCTCTCATATGGAATTGGACAACTGATCATTAATTTGGATGATTCATAAACAAACTGATTCAAAACAGTTGACTGATTCAGCCCACATTTTAGTTTTTTAGTATTCAGTTCTATAAACACTGTGTAACATCCCACAAGCAAGATCTCGTTATGACTATATCAGCTTGTGTGTAGGCTCAGGTCGCAGGTTATCATGGCCATTGCACATTGTTTCTTTTATACAACTGTTAAGTCAATAAGGAAGGACAAAGAAGTGTTCCAAAGTGTCCCATCTTGTGTTTGGACCCTTATGAAAAAGTAGTACACTTTAGCGTGCTTTTAAAAATAATTCTTATGGAAATTATAAACTTACATTCATTACATATACACTGGGAGTGGGATATTTACAATTGGATATTTACAATTAAATAAAAATGTATTATAGGTTAAATTTATAATAAATGCAATTAGTTGAACTTAGGAGTGCTGTTTGACCCATTTACATTTGGCTTATAAGTACACCTTTATATGTAATTTCATAATTACTTCTATTGTCTTTGAAATATGGTTGAAAAGTGTACTGCTGAATGTACTGACAAACATTTACAAAATATACTTTAATGTCAGTTCTGTTGAAACTTTTATGTTTTGATGTCAGTTGTAATGATGAATGTGCAATTTAGTACATTTAAAATATATTAACTTGTAATACTGAATAACACACTACAGTGAAAATTATAATCAAGTACTTTACATGCGCTTTAGGATGTTAGTCAACACATCAAAATAAGTGTGCTTCTTTAAAGCATGACAAAAGATTATTAAAACAATGATTTAAAATGTACTTTAAGTAAAACTTTTCATTTGACATTACAAAGTGCACTTTTTAAAAGTATACTTGAGTGTGTTAAGAAACATAGTCATGGAAGAGAACTCTTAAGTGAACTCTCTTTTGGACTTTCATGTAATTGATATATTATATGCCAGTATAGTTTATAAAAATATTGTTTTTCACATTGAAAACGCTGTTCAACCAATCAGAACTATAACTGTTGTATAAAGCTATCTAGTATTAATATTTTACTATTTTTTTTAGTGTTTATGTATGCCACTAAGTTTGTTTCATGAGTCACAAATTAAATAAAGATGTGCCTGAAAAATACAGCTCAGATTAAATGACAAAATAGCTGAGACAGGCCATTTATTTTGAACTGAATGAGAAAAATTTACATACAAAGTTAAAATACCATTCATCAGATACATTACTGAAATGTGAATTTGGCAAACAGCTTTACATTACTTACATGACTGAAAAAGCTGCCTGAATGCATTTCCAAGATGGCCACTAATTGAACTGACTTGCAGTGAAAGGAATACTTTTGTTACTTGACAAATTGTTATATATTTATATATGAACATACACTGTAATATCAATGCAAACAATGCAGTCAACAGTGTAGGATGTGACAGAGTGATGTACTCATGCAATTGCTGTTTATTTTCATTTTATAATATATGTGAAGTTTTCTTTCTTTCTTTCTTTCTTTCTTTCTTTCTTTCTTTCTTTCTTTCTTTCTCTCTCTCTCTCTCTCTCTCTCTCTCTCTCTCTCTCTCTTTTACTTTCTTATGAATTCTGCCCCCTCTCAAACATAATCTGTTATTGCCTGCTCCACAGCCATGGCAACAGATGATTTTAATCCATCATTTTACAGCATTTCCTTTTACTCGCTGAATAGGATGCCGGCAGTGATTTCTGTTTTGAGAGGCCCAGCTGTTAGTTTCTCAAAGCACTCCCTTGAAGAGAACACACACGCTCTTGCTAATTAACATAGCAGACAATCAGCCTCAACTGCAGCTGCTGACAACACAGTCATCTGTGGCCATAAGAGCCATTAAAGAGCTCTGCTACTGAGCCAAGCAAAATATGTCTTTAGTAAAGAGGAAAGCCAGTCACTATGGATTTACCTACTCATACCATAATTAACGGTGTTTGCTAAGGCAAGCATTGCTATTACTATTGTTTATACCTAGTATTAATTTAGTATAAACTTAAGCATGTTACTAGTCCTTCACTCCTTGAGAATGATACTTGAAATTGTACATTGTTAAGGAGAAGTATGCTATTATTTTTCTAAGTGATCTGGCTTACAATTTTCATCTAATGGACTATAAAAGTATAAAAGTATATAAAAAAAAAAAACCCTTTGAGACATATTTGAGACCAGAATTTCACAGACTTAAATGAATTGTTAACCCAAAATATGAAAATTATCCTCAAGTCATCCTAGGTTTATATGATTTTCTTCTTTCAGCTGAACACAATCGGAGTTATATTAAATAATATCATGGCTCTTCCCAGATTTGTAATGGTTTTTTGAAGCTCCAAAAATGCATTCCATGCAACATAAAAGTAATCCATATGACTCCAGTGGGTTAAAAAATGACTTCTGAAGTGAAGCGATGTGTTTTTGTAAGAAAAATATCCATATTTAAAAATTTTGTAAACTATAACCACTGGCTTCCGGCAATGGTTGTGTGTGCGTTCACAAGAGAGTCGAGTTCCGGCTTCCGCTGGTGACTCTGACCCCACATACAGAAGAAAGTCATATACACCTAGTATGGCTTGAAGGTAAGTAAATTATGGGATAATTTTCATTTTTGGGTGAACTATCCCTTTAAGGGTGGGACTTGAGCCAGTAAGTAATCACCTAGCAACCACTATAGCAGCCACATAGTAACACACTAACAACCATTTAGAAAACCTTATTAAGGCCTTAGAAACACCCTGACAAACACAAAAAAACACCTTAGCAACCACTTAACAACACCCTGACAACCACACAGAACACCATAACAAGGTCATAACAACACACTGACAAACACAAAGAACAAATTAGCATCCACTTAGCAACATCCTAGCAACCACCCAGAACACCCTTGCAAGGGCATAGCAACACCCTAACAAACACAAAGAACAACTTTGCAATCACTTAGAAAACCCTAGGAACTATTGAAAACATAAGATCATAAAAGCTTTTATACATTTTTATAAAACTGTTTTACATAGGTGTCATCTGACTAAGTGAATGGTGAGTATACAGATGATTACCAAAAACTGCTATGGAAGTTTGTCTATAGAAAATTGTTATTACTCAGTGGTTGTTGCACCAACTTTGTCTCAAAATTCTATAAATAAAATAGATGCAAACGAGACCACTGTAAGAGTAGCTGCAATATTAACAACCCAGGCTCAATGGAAAAACATGCCTGTGGCGACATCTGTGCAAAATTACATGATGTTTTATTAACAAAGTTCAGGAGGAGCATGTTCTGTTAATCAACCTAATTAGCACAAGAGGAGATATATATATTTATAACCCACCTACCTCTATCCCAAGACAGTTTTTCAGCATCCCTCCACCACTCCAACTCCTCACTCTTAAATATTTCCTATCCCAACCTGGGATGGGAGAAGTACTCTGGGTTCGGGCCAAATTCCGAGCTTGGAGCTCTCCACTCGGACAGCACGCCTGTCACGTGTTGCCTTAGTTTTGGTTTCATTTTCATTTGGTCACCTTTTTTCCATAGTCTTTGACTTAATCATCATTTGTGTAATCATCAAAAGTCCATTGTTTCCTTTCATTCATTTTCGAGTATTGTTTGTGCCAAGCACACATTTCTCTTGTGTTTCGTCTCTTGGATTAATAAACCACATTTATATAGGAATTACCTCATCTACCTTTGTCTTCTCCTGGAATAAGCATTACAGAATACTCAACCTCAAAAGGATTATGGATTATGCAACAGAATTCAGCGCACTAGCCTGTGAAGGGCTTCCAATTTTGAACTATTCAGCTCACCCAGTACTCTCGTTTTGATGATGAGACTTTAAAATCATTGTACTGGGTAGGAGCAAATTATTTCAGCCTGTTGAACTTACCTTATATGAAAAGGGGTACATGGAGAAGGACCATCCTCAGATGTCTGCATTGCGCCTACCCCCAGTTGATGACATCTCTCATGGCCATTGCAGAGACAGAGCCCACAGACCCGGTGCCTAAGCTGATACCCGCCACTGACAAAAAGCCAGAGCCGATACCTGCTATGGAGCAAGAGCAACAGCCCCGTCCGTCCTGGAAAGGAAGCCTGCCGCCCAGTCTGACCAGATGTGTGAGCCAGTGATTACATCCGTGGAAGTTAGAAAAATTTGTTTAGCTAGAAGAGGATGATCTACCACCACTGATCCAAGGCAGCCCACCCAGCCTCCTTCTCCCACCTCCTCTGCCTAAGCCAGTCAGTTCTTCGGCGCGCCCCCACTGGTTCCCTCCAGTCCCTCATGTCCTCCTCTATTGGTTACCAGCTCCCCTGATCCCCTGGCTTCGCCTCAGGCTGCCGATTCCGTTACTCCACCTCGGCTCTTAAACAAATTGGCTCTTCACCCCCTCGGCTCCACCTGGGACCGTTGTCCTCATGGCTCTGCCTTGGTCCTCGGTTGCACCGGAGTCACCTCAGTCCTCTAGTACCCTGGTTCCACCTCGAGTGCTAGCCGCTGCAGCTCCGTCTAGGACTCCAGATCCTGCAGTGTTGTCCGATCTTGTCATAGCCTCAGTTTTTCTCAGGTCTCCAGATCTCACTGCTCCATCGCTAGCGGTCAAGCCGCTAACTCCACCTTGGCTCCTCCCACCATTGATTCAGCCATGGGCCTTCAGGCGCAAGTGCACTTAGGGCGTGTCCGAATCCACTTTTGCTAATTTATAAATTAGAAAAAGTGCAATAAACCAATCAGAGTCTTATCTCCCATTCCCTTTAAAAGGCAGTTGCGCTCGCGCCATGGCGGATTCGCTATTTAAATGGCGGAATTTACAAGCGGAAAAATTAACGCTTCTCTAGCGAGGAAACGGATCTGCTCGTGCGCGAGGTTAAAGCGAGCAGACCATCTACGGGAAAAGCACACAATAATAATCATTATGCACACAATAATAATCTTTTACACTGTAATCCTTTTATTTTTAATATTTGACATGTTTGTAGTCTGCTGCGCATCCCTGTGGGTGTAATAAGCAGAGTGTACATTGTGCACCCACATATAGGCGCATATTACTAACGCGCTCTTTAAATAAGAAAACAAATATTGCGCCATTGACTTTAGACCAGGTTTTAGGTGGTCAATGGCACAGTCTAGTTCGGTTGCCTCAAAATAGTAACACGCCAACAATGTGCCTGAACACACCTCATTTTCAGACCAGCACGCCCATGGCCAAACAGATTGGCGTGAGTGCATTTGCTATTTAAACAACGTGGTGCTGGACGTGAAAATGATAACTGCGTTGGGCTGAAACTAATGGTGCTGCAATGCGCCGGGTGTATGATAGGGCCATTTTAGTTAATCATCATTGTGTATTTAAATTCCTCATTTCCTTTCATTCATTGTCGAGTATTGTTTGTGCAATGCACACGTTTCCTACTTCTCTTCTGAAACTTTGCCATTCTTCCATCTCTGCACCTATCTCTCACTTCATCAATACATCTCTTACCTCTGCTTCATTTCCTCTGCCACTCAAAACTGCTGCAGTTACCCCTGTTCTCAAGAAACCCAGCCTCGACCCCTCAGTTCTATCTAATTACCGTCCTATTTCAAATTTACCCTTCATAGCAAAATTACTGGAAAGCACTGTTGCCTCCCAACTCCAGTCTTTTCTAGTTGAAAATAATCTCTTCGATCCCTTTCAATCTGGTTTTCTTCCTATCTCTCTGACAGACAATTTTACATCTCAGTTAAGGATTTTCGATCACCGACTGTCCCCCTGAAGAGAGGTGTTCCCCAGGGATCCGTTCTCGGGCCGTTATTATTCATAATTTACATTATACCACTTGGTCAGATTTTACAACATCACGGTCTTAACTATCATTTTTACGCAATTATACTCAATCTGCACACCTACTCTGCCTCCCCAAACAGACAAAATCTCTGCTTGTGTTAAAGAAATAAAAAATTGGCTTAATTCAAATTTTCTAAAACTCAACATGGATAAAACTGAGATTATTTTCATTGGAACTCCCTCACTTACTAGCCATTTTTCTACAAATCTCACCTGTGAAATAGATGGTTCTCATATCAAAACATCCAATACTGTTAAAAATTTAGGTGTAATCATTGACTCCACCCTTTCCTTTCAGTCTCATATTTCCTCTATAACCAAATCTGCATTCTTTCACCTACGTCGCATTGCCCAACTCCGTCCCTTCATCAGTACCAAAGACGCCGAAACTGTCATCCATGCATTTGTCTCATCACGCCTTGATTACTGTAATGCCCTCTTCATTGGTCTACCTGCCAGCTCCATTTCCAGATTACAATACATTCAAAACTCTGCTGCTAGAATACTCACCCATACCAAGCGTTCTGCTCACATCACCCCAATTTTGTATGATCTCCACTGGCTTCCAGTTGCCTACCGTATTAAATTCAAAATTCTTCTGCTCACTTTTAAATCTTTGCATGGTTTGGCTCCCCCTATCTCTGTAATATGCTTGTCCCCTATACTCCAACTCGCTCACTACGTTCCTCTGACTCTGGCCTTCTCGTTGTCCCTCGACATCGCCTCTCTTCAATGGGGGACAGATCATTCAGTGTTATTGCACCCAAACTCTGGAATTCTCTCCCACGCTCACTCTGTTGTGTCAATAATATCTCTGAATTTAAATCATTACTCAAAAACTCACCTATTTTCTGAATGTTATACCCCTGATTTGATTAATTGATTACTCTGCATTATTACTATTATTTCTCTGAATGTTATGTCTCTTAAGTCCTGTTTTGTAATTTTGTACTTGACTCTATTTTTCTGTATACTTCCATTATTGTTTCTCATCATTGTCTACTTGTATTATCTCTTCCCTGTTAATTGTTCACTGTAAAGCGTCCTTGAGCTCTGGAAAGGCGCTATATAAATAAAACTTATTATTATTATTATTATTATTATTATTATTATTATTATTCACTTGTGTTGCATCTCTTGGATTAATAAACTACATTTATATTGAAATTACCTTGTCTACCTTTGTCTTCTCTTTGAATAAGCATTACAATGTCAAATATGCATACCTTTTCTATATCCAATTATATGTAAGGGTGATCTTGTGAAATTATATTGCTTCTTAAACATCTCACGTCTTCAAATTTTATCTTGCGTATACAAGTCTTTATGCTCTTTTATCATGACTCATGATTCAGGTGATTCATACCCGAGCGCTCGACATTGCAAATGCAGTGCTCCATTAGGTGAGCTGCCAAGCTAGTTTACTATGTTCATTTCAGCTGGAAACTGCAGTAAATCGTGTGTATAGGTACATTTTTGGAGTTTTGCAAAAATGTAGGTAGAGGCATGATAGCAGAGCTCATATCATATCAAGCAAGGAGACAAGATTTGCACTCCACTTAATCTTATTGCTGTCTAAGAAAAACAATTAAGATACTATAAACATTTCATTTGCGATTTTTCTTTTCTGATGATGTGTTAAATTAAATTAATTTGTTTTAATGTCATTTATTTGCTATTGTCAGATAAAGTAATAATGATATTTGGAGATTTAATTTGTGATGACTGCCCACTAACTAGTTGAATGGAGACAGAATGGAGTCCAGTCCAGTCAGAATCCAGTCAGAAATGAGAGCTCGTGTTGCAGTAGGGGACCAGTGACATTTTCAAAATGATCACATTATTGTTGATCGTCATTGTTCTTTAAATACCACGCAACCACATATGAAAATAGCCACATCATGACAAGATCAATCCATGAGCCTAGAGCCAGATGCGCTTATCACACTCATTCTCAAAGTGGACACACCCCATAATCAGATAGAGAGTGAGTCAGCCGTGCACCACTGCACCGCCATCGCCTCTGCTCTTTCACAAACACACATTTCTCTCTGGCTGGAGCCGTTATACGACAGACTGAGACGCTGCAGTCTGTGTATCTCCCTATCTCATCGCTGCTTGACAGATATTTTGGTAGAGCTGTGTCTCCCAGCATGCACCGCAAATGAAGCGACAGCCAAAGTCCTCGCTTTGAGTTCAGCAAAGTGCAAAGAGTTTATAAATGTCCTTGTGCCATTTTCTATTCAACTCTCTTGTTTGTTCTCACTTGGACAACGTGACAAAGATGAGATGCAAGGTAAAGCTTGAGGTGTGATTCCCTGGTCTCAAAAGAGCTTTAAAATATGTGTTCCCGTCCCTACATCTCTCAAGAACGTGCTGTGGTGATAAGTCATTTATATCGGCCAACTTAGGTGGCCTGCCTGTCCTTCATTTGTGCAGTCTTGGACAGGCTGTGTTTAGTAACTGGGTCATTTTGTCTTTGCCAAGAGCAACCTTCTGAACAGACCCACTTTACCATATCCTCTCTTCTGAGACTCCCTCAATGTTTGTGAAGGACTCTGTATGCCCCTACTGTTATTATTATAAATCTTTACTCTCTGGACGATGTTCTTCATCCCAACAGGGGGCCAATCGAGTGTTTAGAAGGACATATCCAAATGTCTGTTTAGGTGTAAGCGCTCCTTCTAAACTTGTACTTTTTTTGCACCCAGAGGACACTTTGGTATCCCATATATAGCAGGGTTTCCCAAACTGAGGTTTGTGAAGGAACTGCAGGGGGTTGGTGAGTTGATGAAAAGCTAATAATTAATTAAATCATGAACATAAGAAATTAAAGTAAACAATTTTAAAATAAAAACAATGAAAATAAAACACTTGAAATGAAATAAAGATGAAATATTTTACCTGCATGTCATGTGACTATTAACTGACATCAAACAGCCGTGAACGTGAATGAGTTGTTAAAGTACTGAAATCTCACTGGGTATGTAACCCCTACTTGCACCGTTCTGAGCACCATTCGAACCAGCATTTCCGGCATGGGAGGTGGGTGTGCTAACAAGGATGCTAACACTGCAGCCTCTAACATCTTCAGTGTGCCACTTGAGGCCAGGGGGGTGAGATTTTCTCACACAGTTCTTACTAGCTGGCCTCCGTTACCGTACACCCATCCGGGTCACGGCACCAATGTAACCCCTCTGGTTCTACTCGCACCACTCTGAGTGGAATTCAAACATTTCCGTCATGGAAGGCAGGCACGCAGTGTCTAGCGTTAGCCAGGTACATCAAGTAAATTACATCAAAACAGTTGAAAGACTACATGGCAAAAACTGAATATATGTTTTGAGTAAACTGTTGACGTACTGATTCAGCACAGGAGAGCTATTTTTTAATCAAAATGTTGTTGTGCTATTACTAACATCCTGTCAACATTTTTACAAATAGTTTTACCACAGATGATTCGTGACTATTATTAGAACATGAATGAAGTGTGTGTCTAGTGGGTGATGCAACTAGACATACTCTACTTTCCCTGTTAAAATGACTACCTTGTTTATTAAAAGCACTTTGAGATGGCTCAGTGTTTTTCTTGGCCCGTTCAGGTAAACCAGCCGATCCACTGTTTAGCCACAAACACAAGACATGACAACAAACCAGAGGCAGGAACTAAATAAAAGGTTTCCACATTATTCACCTTCCCACATTCAGCTTGTATGCCAAGATCCATTAACCAGCTGTTTTTCAGCTCTCCTGGAGTGGAAAAACCCCTAAGTATGAGCAAGTAGTAAAGGTGATGATTACCTTAGCAAACACCACTAGCTAGATTTTTACATTTTCAGAAAAATATGTGTGTGTGTGTGTGTGTGTGTGTGTGTGTGTGTGTGTGTGTGTGTGTGTGTGTGTGTGTGTGTGTGTGTGTGTGTGTGTGTGTGGTTTTTGCCTGTGCAAAACTAGTCACTGCATCATTTTTTATTTTATTTTTTATTTTTTTTATTTTTTGGCCTGTTTGTCAGTTTATTTTAAGGCCATACTTGTAAACCCCAGATTGGTGAACAAGGTGACAAAGGTGGCTGGGATCAGCACTGGGATGGAAGTTAAATTTCTTGGAATCAGCAGTTTTGATATTAGAACACAACTACCTGTCGTTTAAGTAGCAACATTGTTTTGAAATAAAACCAATGTCTATGATAACATCCAAAACTGTAAAATGACCAGAAAAAGTGTGATTTAAACAACTTAACAGTTCAAGTAATACAAGTTAATTGTATTATTTAATAAAAACGGAATCATGCATGAATCTGACCTATTTCAATGACGAATTTCACCAAAAGACAAGTATGAGATTTACAGTAGAGGAAAATCTCATGGCAAAGTGGTGGGAATGTGATCGGACATAAAACAAGCCAGATTTAAATTTACGTCACTCGCAATAGCACCTCATCTTGACACGTTTTGGAGAACATGCACTAACCAGCAGGCCAAAGATCCAGCACAGCTGCCTTTAATCACTCATGAAACATTTGTATAATTCAGAGCTTCCTGTGAGAGGAAGACTTTCATGACAACATCTGGGCTGCTTAACGAGGAGACTAATTATTTAGAACTCAGTAAAGATGATCTAATTTGTAATCATTTTCAGTACCAGGTATAAAAAAAAAAAAAAAAAAAAAAAAAAAAAATCAATAGGCCTGGGATCTCATGAGACATTGATGAATGAGTTTTCCAATAAGCGTGATACATGTATGATAACATAACATTCCCCAAGCTCTTCATGTCCATTATGTGAGCCTGATGCCTGTTAGACCTGATTAATTAACATTAATGGATGTTTGAATTTGTATTTGATTTGAATCATTAGTAATGGTCCTTAGAGCTAACTGTGTGAAACTGCAGCCTTGTTCATCAGGGTTGGGATTTTGATTTAGGATGAAGGGATCTTCGGCATAAGACCTGTCGCTTAAACTGAAATGAAGGATCAGAGCAAATGACAGCGTCCTGTTTAATTGCAGCACATGGCCTGACCTCTTTCCTTCTGGGAAGTGACTGACTCACTGAATACAAATTAGAGAGAGAATCGATCATTTAAAGCTTTTCAAAGAAAATCAAGTACGAGATCATGTAAAATCAGCCATTCGTTTTCACAAAATAAACCATGGCTGGGTGATCATGACCCTGAAGCTGCTACTTAACAAATGAGTAAGTAAATGTACAGGAGATATTGATTTGAGTTTTAATTATTTTATTATGCTAGTAGAAAGACTCCTGGTGAAAGTGTCCTGGTACAATGAACGTTTTCAGTTACAGATTGGCTGTTGTTAACAGTCATTTTTCAAAAATATTTGACTGCTGAATGCTGATTGATTGATTGATTGATCATTCATAATCATGTATTCCAGAAAGCCATAATAAGCCTTATTAGTGCAAGAATTGTAGTTTTATTCTGTATTTTGGTAATGGAATTATATATTGAATTTCTAAAAGGACTTTTATTTTGAAGGGAAGGTACTGCTGCTGAAAAAAATAGAGCTTGTCACAGCTTGTTAACAACCACACACAACTATAGTTTACATATCAGGGGCTATAGCTCTATGACACATAATTTGTTTTATTTTTGAAAAAAGAAAACAAACGCACTACCGTCTGAGGTGCCAGTCAGAAGAAAGTCAGACGCGCATTGCTGAACATCGTAGCACAATTCGCTGTAGAAACATGAATTATCCATTGGCTGCACATTTTGTCGAATTTAATCATCCCGTTTCTTCTTTACGTTACATAGGTATTGAACGAGTGTCTCCACCGACGAGAGGAGGTGACCTTGACTGTATCTTACTCAAACGTGAAGCCTATTGGATATATAAATTAAGGACTCTTATTCCTTATGGTCTGAATGTTGAATTCGATCTAAGCTGTTTTCTATAAGTGTTTTCTTCTGCTTTTTATTGTTGGTGATGTTTTCTGCTGTTGACATGTATCTATTCTTGTCATGTATGTTGGACAGTTTCTTAGAATAGTTAATTAATTGATTGTATATTTGATTGGGATTAATTGTATGCACCTGTTGATTGTCTATTTATGCTCTTTCCACTTGGAGTGAAAGTATACCTTGACAAAGGCTTCTGCCGAAACGTTGGCTAATAAACTATTCGCAAGTTGAGTGTGCGGTCATATATCCTTTTTTTATACACATAATTTGTTTTACAAAATAACATGAAACTTACATTTTTGGAAATGGCCATTTTTATTTCATATTCTCATTTAATCACACACTTTATATTTCATCTCAAGTTCTTCAATGATTTGTTTGTCTCTTTAGTAAACAAATACATTAACTTTGGATAAAACTTTATTTGGGGTATAATTGTTAGGGAACAGTCGAAATTTGTGTAAAAATAAAGTATACAGTAATTAATTTTTTCACAAAATTAATATTGAAGTAATTTACGTTTATTTGACTTTTTTTTTTTAATTATGACATTTTAAAGACATTTTAAATAATTTAATAGTTTTACAATGTGATTATTATTATTACTATTATTATTATATTTCCTCACAGAATTTAATATTTTAAGATTGAAAGTCTGGGTCTAGGGCAAGGGTAAAACTTTAAAATCTTGACATGAAAGTAATTTGAAAAGAAAATAGAAAAGATCAATGCATAGTAGAAAATTTCCAAGTATGCTACTTGAAGTAGCATTTATAATGAAAAAAAAGTGTCCTTAATATTTTTTTATTATTATTATTATGCAGTCACTGTTTTATAAAAGTAAAAAGGTATTCAAGGCCATGTAATATTATAAAAATACTGAATATTGTCAGACCTTATTGTGTAGATATGTACATCAGCTTTTTTAAATCAAAGACATTATATTCTTTCTTGGACAAGTATTTTCTTTTTTTTTTTTTTTTTTTTTTTTTTTTTTTACATTTTTCAGCAATGAATGATTTGATTCTTTTCTCAGAGAGCAAATGATGCTGACTCATGTTGTCATGTCTTATCTGTGAGTTTAGTTATTTTCCTGTGTCTAGTCCCCATGACATTTCTCTCCATAATTAATGATTTAGTTTCCATAGTTAATGATTATGTTCACCTGTTTCTTGTTTAATTCCTTGTTTTGTCCTGTGTATATATTAAGGTTGGTTTGCTTAACTCCTGCATATTCGTCTGTGTTCCATTTTTTTTTTTTTTTTTTTCAGTTTTGTTTTATAAAGACTGCTGCATTTAGATATGATAATGGTTCTAGCATTAGCCACCCTTCACCCAGAGGAACAGCTGCTCTTCCTCCACCAGAATGGTTGTCCACTGGAGGATTATTTGGCGGAGTTCCTTGAGTTTAGCCATCAAGTGACATGGAATGACAGCATTCTTAAGATCTATGACTGGGGTGGGCTGGATGAGTCTCCCTCTTTATACTGATGCCATCTAGAGAAACCACCCGTACCCTGGTGCACTACATAGAGCACTGCACCACTGAGTGCACCACTGAGTGGATCCTTTTTTACCATTGGAGAAGTGGAAAAGGACAACATCACAGATCAGCCACAGTCTCCCCAGTCCACTCCCGTTCTATGGGTGTCATCAGTCTCCATTCCAAAACTCCTACCTGATCCATCTCAAACAGCCCAAAAGCAAATCGCCACAGACCCGGAGACAGCGCAGCAAATCGCCATGGACCCAGAGCCAGCACAGCAAATCGCCACAGATCCCGAGCCAGGACCCTGAGACAGTGCAGCAAATTGCCACGGACCCCGAGTTGGCACTTGCTGCAATGTCTGTCCTGGAGCCCATGCCTGAAACCACAACTATCCCTGTGCTGGCACTCATTGATCTGGATCCCGAGTTGACACTTGCCACAATGTCCATCCTGGAGCCCAAGCCTGACACCATATCCATCCTGTAGCTGGCACTGATTGATCTGGATACCCTGGAATTAACTCCAACTCATGCTCCCACCACTGAGGTCAATTGCCACGGACCCTAAGTTGGCACCTACCACAGTGTCCGTCCTGGAGCCCACGCCTGACACCATATCCATCCCGGAGCTGGTGCTTATTGATCTGGATACCCTGGAATTAACTCCAACCCATGCTCCCACCCCTGAGGTCTCTCCTACCCCACTGTTCCTGCCCGGCTTGTTGGACACTCTAGTCGCAGCCAGTTTCCTGACCCTTCCTCCTCTGCTGGTTTCATCCAGCCTCCTGTAGCTCTGCTGTTTCCGCTGTTTCCATCTGACTCTCTGGCTCTGCCTCCTCCACTGGTTCCGCCAAGTCCCCTGGCTCTTCCACATCCTCCTGCTCAGCCGGCCCTCTCCAGTCCCCCCGGGTTCACCGGCACAACTACGGTTTCCTAGCCAGACACAGCCACCTTGGTTTTCAGAGTCATTGCCACAAGCAGGGACTCATGACCCTTCAGCTCCACCTCAACTTTCTGAGCCTAGGACTCAGCCCTTTGACCAATCGGCACCACCTTGGCTCCTCGCCCCCTCTGCTCCTGCTTTCCTGTGTTCCAGACTTTTTCATTTTAAAGAGTGCTGCATTTAGAGCCTAGCCTTAAATCTCTCCTTTGCCTGCAACAACCCGTGACACATGTAGCTCGATTATCTATTCTCTCCATGTATTTGCTGTTGTCCACGGTCCCTCTTGACCATGACACATTAAAATACATGAGGGATTTATTCATTGATATCTTGAGCTATTTCAAATACCAGAACCCCTGAGATGTCAGTACAGCAACAATTTCTGTCTCTCTCATGGAGGTGTAACTAATGAATAATGACAGAGCTGACATTCATGTTTTCTTCCAGATGTCTGGGCTTTGTCAAAAGACATGTGTGGTCTAACTGGCAGGATCACCCACTGCTAGTACATGAACTGGACTGTCATATTGAGGTTTCCTGTGTTTATGTATTATTATAGAGGTGTATACTTCTCAGTAGCACAGTTACTGTCCTGTAAAAAGTATTTTTCTACAATTCTGTGACAGAAATCACACATTCACATTAGTAAATTTAATTGTAAATTTTGTAATTCACATCTTCCACAGAAAATTGAATAGGTTCATTGATTACATACAAACATTACTCGAATCCCGCAATTATTAATAAAGCATCACTTTATGCCGGGTTCAGACTACACAATATATTTTTTTCAGTTACGATAGTCGCTGTGTCAGATTATACGATTTTGACTCCTAAAATCTTGTCGTCTAGTGGACAAGAAACATGTCAGACTACGTTGCTACCCAACCAATTCATTGTGTGCCATCTTTAATGACGTGCATGCTGTCATCGAGATGGCGGGACTATCAACTGTGCTTCACACATATGATGGAACCTTGTCACGGATGACCGGAAAAGAAATTAAACATGCTAGTCTTTCTGTCATGATGTCGTGAAGCATCTCAGATGCTGCATCAGTTGTCAACCTCTATGACACAATTACACGAGAAGAAACAATCGAATCTTGCATCCCGACACCCATTGCAAATCCCCATGACATCCTACGTCAAGCAGATGGTGGCAAAATTGGGCTAAAATCGTGTAGTCTGAACGAGGCATTATAATGATAAGCTAATATAATATTCGAGCAAATGTTTTCAAAATATTACTGAAACCTGAAACAGGGTTAGCGTTAATTTAAGCCATAAAAAACGTGAAACAAAAATAACACTGACCTGAAAGCAGTGTTTGTAATATTTGATGTTGTATTATGTATGCATGTGTGTATATGTATTTCTAACAATGTTTGATAAATTCAGATTTTGTAATTATATACTATTATTATTATACTTCCAGAACACTACATTGCTGTATGTGTGATTTTAAGTCCTGAAATGCCTCTATTCCAGCACCTTTGAAAAGGCATTTTCAAATACTCAATTGTCTTGTTAACAACTACCTAATATTTAAATGTGTGATTAATATTCCAGAGTCAAGTTGAATAGCATTTACATAATCTTCTCACATTGTCCGCTTTACTATTGAATGGGAAAAGAATGTCCCGTCTTCTGCTTATCTACAGATTACTTCTGAACATTCATTTCGTCTCACATTGTGGTTCTTTTCTCCACCTTAATTACATTGACTTTTGCAGATGTGCGCTTCTTTGCATGATTAAATAACAAGCAGTACTTGTCCCGTTGCCATGGAAACAAGTAATTAATCAATTATTATTGCAATCTGCTGTGATAAATTGAGTTAAACCAGTCGCTGAGCTTTCGGTCAGATGAATCTGAGCAGAGAGCTCAATATAATTGTTATTTTGTTTACCTTTTGGTATGAGTTGCATAACGCAAGCTACACTTTGACCAGACATCACTTTTTCTGCACACTCACAATAACACACCATGTTATCTAGCAGCGAGAAGTGATTCACACTGTACAACAAAGATGTACTTGTCCTTGAGATGTGCAATTATAATATACTTTTACCTGTACAACTCGGGCGTGAAGGTGTTATCAGAGAAGAAGCAGAAATTTCTGGATGCATCTAAAGATAA
Organism: Megalobrama amblycephala; assembly: GCF_018812025.1. NCBI lineage: Eukaryota > Metazoa > Chordata > Actinopteri > Cypriniformes > Xenocyprididae > Megalobrama > Megalobrama amblycephala. The sequence continues at coordinate 25,611,208 of NC_063067.1, forward strand.
ATACCATCAACAAATCTCTCTGTTACAATCTGGATATTACCAAAACCATACAGAAATCCTCAGCAAAAATACTTAACTGAGAGCCTAAAGTTTCTGACTGACTTAATTATACCCTTTACACATTACTACACCACATGCTGAAATACTTCCAGTAAGGATTTGTCACATGTAGTGAACAGGTGGCCAAATATAATGACCACTAGGTTAAAAAGCACAAGGGAGCAAGTGAGTCAGCCTTATTCACCTCAGCTGTTTTCTCTCTTTGTGCTTTCCAAGGCTGTCTGAAGCCAAGTTAGCATCCCCTTTTACAAGCAATGAACATTAAACAAAAACCAAGGCTATTTTTGGAAAAGAATACTAGCGTGCTGCTCACCGCATACTGCCCAGTGTACTCTATATACAGCTTACTATTTAAAAGAAAAATGGTATGTGAAAAAATACATACAAGTAATAAGCTCTATCTACTCAATAAAATGATGGCAAACAGATTACATGCAATATTATTAATTAAATTCAACATATACAAATTGAGTTAGAATTCATCAAATTAATTTCTTAAAAGTCAACCATTTAAAATGTGTAAAATTATAGCAAACATCATTACAAAAACCACAAACTGACATAAAAAGCAAAGAGTCAAACTGGCCAACTAAATGAAACACCGATCACCACAATGGTGACCAAACATTTTCAATAAAATCAACATCAACATCTAAACCTCTGTTAATTCTTGTGTTTCACTTTCCTTCAGTTATTCTACTTATCATCAGGATGTCTTCAAAGTTGGCAATAAAAAATAAAGAGTTCTTAATTAAACTTTGAAGTCTGTCTGTTATTCAGATATTTTTGTTTAAATTTTACTTAAATTTGACTCATTTTAATTGGTTGATTTAAGGAATTAATTTGATTAATTCTAACTCAATTCTATGCCAAATTACTTTTTACAGTGTATGTAGATGCAACATAAATTGTACAGTACTACATATAGCATATAGAAATGTTTTGTAACATTATAAATGTATTTACTTTCCCTTTTGACCATTTTAATGCATCCTTGCTGAATAAAAGTATTAAAGATGAAGTAAGTGATTTCTGGTAAACGCTGTTTATATTTAAAATCACCTAAACAAACACCAAAACAACTTCTTCACCATAAAACAAGGAACACGGACATACACACTTCCTTATGCTCTTGTTCTCCATTGCACCATGCTACAAACAAATGGCTCCTGCAGACAAAGATGATGATGTGTAACTTTATTTATTTATTTTTTATCATTAACCAAGTGTCACAGACACACCAGGCTCTGCTGTTACAGCCACAAAGCACCCACTCGCTCCTGAATTTTAATCAATGTCTCCTGTTCCTCTCAGTCCCTCAATAGCCGTGTTTCCACTGTCGGGCCAAAGCGGGCGTGCCAGTGCGTGCCAGGTCCAGTCGCATTTCCTGTGTCACTTCCGGGGCTTGATGGGGCCTCGTTGGTGCCAACAGCCTAGGGTGTTTTTTGGCCCGCTGAATACCTTGGTCTAAAGTGGGCCAGTTCGGGCTTGAGGAGAGGTCATGAACAGAGGTGGAGTTAACCTGAGTCAGGAGACAGTCAACACCACTGCTCATTTCCCATATTATTATATCAGGCTACCAGCTAACCTCAACATTTAAGACATTTCAAACAATTTTCAGCTCTAAACACACTTTCAGACACCAGCGAGTGTTTGAAATAACATCCTTGCGATCCGATGGGGATTTTGATCACCGTATGAGGCAGAAATATATCACTGCGATAATAAATGTACACATTTATGGAAAATACCAGAGACTGCTTGAGGAATGTAGACAACTCATATATGATTATAATCGTGTATTTATTTGGTTTACTGTTTTATTTGTCTCTTCACTCTGCCTTTGTTGGTCCCGGACTAATGTATCCGCATATCTGTCACACACTCCTGTTAACTCGTATATCTCTGGCTGGAAGCATAACAGTATACTGTATTGAGATGGAAGAGATCGCTCAAACCTCCTCAGATTGCTATTATCACATACTTTCTTGGACAATTAATAGAAATGCTCAGAAATGTGACATAAATATATGATATTTTATCAATTTGTGTAAGCCTTTGGATTTAAAAGCCTTAATGGAGTTGTTCTGTGCATTCTTGTGATCGTAAATAAATGGAAGCAGGTTTAGTTGAATAGGTATGTTTTCTCTTTTTATGTGAAATAGTAAATGTCAGTTAGATTCAGCTTGACTGGTGTGTACTCCTGACACACATTAATAACTTACTGTTTCTGTAAAATTTTTATTGTAAAATATTGTTCAAATATTGAGGTTGGAATCTTAAATCTTTAAGTAAAGACCAAACGTTCACCTCTGTCATGCTCATTTTGCGATCTAGCTAGTTTTCATTCAGCTGGTGAAATGGTGAGGTCATGTGACATAGTTCTGTGGAGGCATGTTAAGGGCGGGTTTTAGGGTGCTGAGGGGATACTAGCCCGACAGTGGAAATTCAACTTGATTTTGGCCTCGGTGCTTGAGGTCCGAGGCTATTTGCCCAGCACGGCACGTTGTTAGCCCTGGCTCGCACTGGCCCGACAGTGGAAATGCAGCTATTGTCTGGCCTCAAACATGGAAACAGACTCCTTACCTGCTCTGTTTACCTTGGTGGATCAGCTCGTAAGCCTTGTTTATCTCTTGTGATTATTCCCCTGTGTCTCATTCATCTCTCCAACGATCTCCTTTGTCTTCATGCTTCATGCCATTAAGATTACCTGTAAACTCACCATGTTTGTCAAGAGGTGTGCACTTCATCGTTCCACCACATGTTGTCATGCCACCAGCTTTCAATCAGAAACTATATTTATGTGCCATTTACTCACCGTAATTGTTCCATTATTTCATCTGTTCTATAAACAACTGTTGAGTTCACAACTCTTTGAGTCTGGTTTATGAAAGATTTCATTCATGTTTATGTAATCTTTTTTTTTTTTAATAATCATTCATTGTTGCTGAAAATAATGCAGAAATCAATCATTGTAATTAATTAGTGATGCACCAATCATGATTTTTCATGGCTGAAAATTGGCCAATTCTGATACCCATTGCCATTTTTTTAAAGCAAATTTATTTGTTGTTTATTTGCTCTATAACAGGAAACTGGCCTTAAACCAAATAATAATAATAATAATAATAATAATAATAATAATAAATATTTGTTGCCATTTGAAATTAGAGGCAACCACTTAATTTAATCATGATCCAAACACAGAGTGTGAGTTACACAGAGTAGTATGAGCAGTTTTTTTTTTTTTTTTTTTTTTAGATTGTATAATTTGAACATTTAAAGCAAAAACAAAATGGTTAGACTTTAGATTTGTGAATTTATGCAACACAAGACACCTGGACAAAACAAAATGACAGACTGAATGAAAATGCAAATTCACTCTCTGACAGTAGGTGGCACTTACTGAACAGCAGCAGTTTCTTTGGCTACTGCTGTACACAAAGCAGCGCTGCTGTCAGGATTCTGTACTTTGTCATGTCTTTTATTTTGTAATTTGCCGTTCATGTTCTTTTACAGTTCTTGTCATGGTCCTTGTAGTTCTTTCAGTCCATGTTAATTAGTTCCAGGCGTTTCTTATCTCAAGTAGGCCTATTTAATCATGTGCTTTATCTTGCCCTGTGTGGATCATTGTTGATTCATACATGTGCCTTTCATGTGGTTACTGGTTGAGGCCTTGAGTATATACTTCATGTCATGTGTTTCATTGTCAAGTTATGGATATTTCTCATGACTGGAGCTATTAAACATCTTTCTATCTGCATATAGATCCAGACTTTTGTTTGACGTTTTGAGGCCACGTTTTGAGCTGCCCTTATAAACACTAGTTTGTACACAGGTAAGAGGAGGGAAAAAATTGTATAAAAACTTTTTTGAAGACAGCCAGTTCCCTTTGGATACACATTTATATAAATCCCCACCCCCAAATCATTATGTATATTTTTTCTGCCTATATTTTGAGCATCTCAAACAGTGAACTTGCTGTGGCTGGTACAGTATTTGCTCTGTTGGCGTGTCTGTGTTCTTCTTTGTGTCCATCTCTGGCCTGTGTTAACATCCTGTTTACAGACTTCATACACAAATGACATTTTGGGAAATATTGCAATGCGTTTTAGTGTAGAATAGAAGATCAGCCAAAATAAGACTAAAAATCGATCATGTCTGGTTCCGTTTTATGGCTGGTCAACCGGTGCATCTCTAGGGTTAATATTGCAACTAATTTGATATTAAATTTGACTTCAAAATATCTGAATTTTAAGCAACTCATTTCAACTGTACAAAAAATAAATAAATAAATAAAGTGATTGATGACTACACTTAATTTCCTTTAATAAATGCCACAACTATTGTATCTATTGATATTGTGTTACAGTGGTTGCAACAAGAATGAGTCTGAGCAGGATCTAGTTGCAGCAGTAAAACTTTATTAAAAAATAACTCAAATAAACAAACACCCAGGAGAGGTGAAGAGATGACTCCTAACTCCTGCGAGGTACTTTAGATGACACAAACTCTGAATCAACATGCACCAATGCTAAATTTTCTATATATTGTAATCATTATGTTCACAACTTGTAATAATTACTTCAGTGAGCTCATTGATTCTGCCTAAAATTAATACATTATCCCCCAGTTTCACAGACAAGGCTTAAGCCTAGTCCCAGAATAAAATGCACGTTTGAGCGATTTTAATTGAAAGTAAAGTGCACCGACATATCTTAAAATACGTTACTGCTATTGTTTGGTCTCAAGATGCACACCAGTAACTGTTTTTTTTTTCCCTTTCGTTTTTTTTTTTTTTTTTTTTCTAGGTTACGTTTATAAAAGCTACTTAAATGTCCTAATTGAACTAAGGTTTAATCCTTTAATCCTGACTTAATTTAAACCCTGTCTGTGAAACCGGGCCTATGTTAGCTAACTGTGTGATTTGTATAGGTACATGTATGAAATACATTACTTGGACACAGTCACCTCTGATAAAGGATCACAATAAATTGTGACACATACATTTTCTTTAAAGGTGCTTTGAAAATATGGCCCAGTTTCACAGAAACCAGGATTTAGGCCTTAGTTCAATAAGGACATTTAAGTAGCTTTTATAAACATAACCTAGAAAAAAAGAAAAAAAAAAAAAAAAATTACTGGTGTGCATCTTGGAAAAAACAAATATCACTGATATTTTAAGATATGTCAGTACAATTTGCTTTCAGTTAAAACAGCTGAAACATGCATTTTAGTCTAGGACTAGCTTAAACCTTGTCTGTGAAACCAGAGGTATATCCATTGTGAAAAGTACTATACAACAACAACAACAACAACAAAAAAACAAACAAAAAAAATGAATTGAACAAGGAACTAAACATTTACACAACATTGTTTTCAAAAAAACCCAAAACATTTTATGCCTTTGGTCCGTTCCTTTACACAACAACAGTGTTTTTGGGGGCCAGAAAATGGGATTCAAAGTGCAAGTTTTTGAAAACAGTTTTTGAAAACAATTTGTGAAAACGGTGACGTCATGTGCATGTGTATTATGTCTTCAATCTATAGTATTGTTTCTTTACAAACTGACATTGCCAACTACTGGCCTGGCATGAATAATATAGCATTTTTTGCAGATCAGTGTAGCATATGCACACGTATCAGGATAATCAATAAACTTTGGAGTTTTCAGAATGCTTTTAACCTGATGAACTGTGTTTGTAAATCACTAAATCAGCTCCGGCCAGCTGTAACATTCGGCAGGTTTGTGGACCCGTGAGGGTAAACAGAAAACTCCAACTTCCTCACTTTGGTGACTTCAAAGGAACACTACCCCCCAGAGACTGTCCAGAACACATTCCAACACACACACACACCCACACACAAACATATACAGAAACACACAAACATACACTTTTGACTGTATATGTAAAATACAACTATGCCAAAATATATCCATCATGTATTTAGAGCGTATGCATGTTTCCTAGTGTTTAAATGAGTGTATTTGTGCTAGTGTGCATTTTAATGATGGAATTTTGTCTGTAAACCATAACTTCTGATCTATGCCTTTCTGATCTATCGAGTTTGATCTCTATGTAAAGCTCCGGACTCGAGCTATTCACTGAGATAGGTCACATAGCTGACAAATGCATTTTTCTATGTGTTTAATGATATTGTGAAGAAAGCACTCCATCTCGAAATCCGATCTGATAGTCATTAGGTATGTAAATTCAGCTTGGAGACAAGACAAAGAAATAACTTGCCCGCCAACTTTGCAGCAATGTCATTGGCTATTCCACCTCAAGGAGGTGTGTCGGCTTATCTATCATAAAAAGGGGCACCAGGATTCTTCTGTGTGTTCTCCCGACGGCCCTGAATCATCCATCGCCCACTCACGCACGTCTCTCCCTGGACGTCACGGCGACCACGCTGCCATCGCGCTTCATCTTCGGGACCACCATCTTCCAGCGAAACTAACTCTCAAGTCCTCAGTTCAAACCTTCCCGCGGAAGAAGCCAACGAACTGCACCAGCGCTAAACTGAAATTCGACACGCACAACCAATGCAAGTATACTGCCGTTTCTCAATCTTAGATAATAAAAGTGATTTCCGTGCTGGCTTCAAGGACTGTTTTGTAAGTTTTGCTACTTGCCTTCTGTCTTTCCTTCTCTACTTCCACTCTTGTACATATGTGTGTATATTCTTGTATATATATTAAAGCCGAGTTCAGACTGCACGATTTTAGCCCCGATTTTGCCTCGCGCAGGTTTTGAGAAATCGCCGACAAATGCCCGAAATCACAGGCAAATCGGTGCTCGTTCACGCGAGTGACAATCACGCAATGTGAATGAGCAAAGACGCGATCTGAGAGAATCGCCGAGAGATATTTGGCATGCTAAATATCTGGACCTGTCTGCGATTCAAACTCCTGCTGTGTGAAAAGTGTTCTGACTGAAAACTACATCGGCGATGACCGACAGCCAATGAGAGAGCAAGATACAGAGCAGCAGGGAGTTAGGGGAGGAGTTATAGACCACAACATCAGCCAGCATGGCTTCATTCACATAAACATTACAATTCTATCAAACGGAAACAAAACACAAACATTTGCTTGCTCCACAACAGCAGCACATTGAAAAGTTATGTATTTACCTCAACTCTCGTTGCAGAACACACAATCCACAGTCTACCCAACCATTTCCTCCTCCATATTTTCTTTTCTTTTTCTTATATTCACTGCAAATCAGCGCACAGGCAACTGTATTGCAAGTTTTGCGGACTACCATTTTTAATAATAATAATACTCCTGCACCGTGATTCGCGTTGTTTCTTGTCACATTCGCGTGTGTTTGGTTGTGAAACGTAGTTTGCGTGCCAGACAGAGTTGTCGGCGATTCTTCCTATTGTAAAGTCATGCACCGTGAAACCCTCTGTCGCCGATCCATCGTGCAGTTTGAACACAGCAGCAACTGAATGCTGGCCAAGATAGTCATGCAGTGTGAAAAGAACAGTGACCCGACTACTTTGAAAATCGTGCAGTCTGAACTCGGCTTTAGACGTATAACCTCTGTATTCGTAGTTTGCATATATTAAAACGTTATTCACGTTCTGTTTGTTCTTTCAACTGAAGACCAAGTCACTTTAACGTTTTTCGATCGTTTTATGCTTTGATGCTATAATAGGAATTTATTCTCATGGCCAGAGAATAACTCAGTTCATAATATTCTATGAGAAGCAACGGTTTGCTGGACGAGCTGGTAGTTTCTCTAAATAATTATTGAACCTGAACTAATCATATATGTAATTAATTATAATTCATTGTAATTGATTCACAATATATGTTTAATTCCCCCTTGGGTCAGTATATGCATCATCATAAATCATAAAGATTTATGATTTATCATATTCATATATCTAACCCATAAATTGATTAATAACTGTACGAACCGCTACATCGTTACATCAGTGTGACTGGGGATCTTTTAAAAATGTTGTTGTCTGTATGCAAAAGTTTTTCCTTTTTTAGTACATCATTGTCATGTAAACCTACCACAAACAGGGAGTATATATACAGAGACTAAATGAGTGAGTTAACAAGAGGCAGGTGGACACAATCGGTTGCTATGGAAACAAATAAGGCCAGGAGGAACCAGGGAGGCGACCGACTGAGGTGGAGCTGTTGGAGTTGAGGACCCATGCAGAGCCAAAGAGCCAACAATCCCAGGGTGACACCACTGTACTGAAGGGCTGAGGCAGAACTGCAGGCTCGCGGGACCAAGGTGGAGACAGGGATTCGGCAGACCACAGGACAATGGTGGAGCCTGAGGGAAGGAAGACCAAAGGGGTGGTGGGACGAGATGTAGCCCTAGGAACGGCAGTCAGTGCACAACCAGGGTGATGACTAAACAAGGTGGAAGCCAGAGGGAGCCCGACACAGCTATGGTGGAGGAAGCGTAGAGCCAAGGTGGAGCTGATGGGATGGACAGGGCGAGGTCGAGCCCAGGACACGGAGGCTCAAGGCGAAGCCATGGGATCAACACAGCAAGGTGGAGCTTGCAAACTGGAAGCACAAGGACAGATCTGAGCTGTATGGTGTGACCAACGAAGGAGGAGCCAAAGGCCTGAAGGGAGCCAGTGGAGGTGGAGCCAAGGAACTGGATGGTGTTGGCAGAGGAGGGAATGGGAGGCTGGGCAGAACCATCAGCGATGAAGGAGACTTGGAGATGAGCATGACTAGTGGCGATCGAGACTTGGAGCTGGGCAGGACCAGCTGTGACTGGAGACTTGACACAATCCAGATCATCATACCAACATGTGGGGACCGGCTCTAAGCTCTGGCTCTAGGCTTTGTGGCGGGTACGGGCTCAAAATGTCTGTGTTGGATTCTGGCATAAAGTCTGTGGGGGGGCATGGCTGAAGACTGCCTGGACTCTGGGTCCGCATGGTCCAGTGGAGGATTAGGGGTGATCTTGGCTGGAATGAGTATGGAAGGTGTGGAGCAGGCGTCCTCCTGAACTTCCTCCTGAACTTGCCACATGGAAGAGCAAAGAAGAGCAGAGACAAGGAGACACACAGAAAACCTGCATCTTTCCCACAGAAAACAGACATTCCTGCATTCATTTATAGACAGACTGTTCTATAAATGGACATGCATATCTCCAGGAAATGGTATCCATTATTACTGTTTGTTATATTGTACTCAGTATTGTATTCACGTTTTATGATACATTTAAGGTAACTTCAGTTATGCCATGTTTAGTGTCTATGGGTTCGTATCGAGAAGATTTAAATGCTTGTGTATGTGATATGTCAATACCTGTGCAACAAAATAGTATTACAAGAATCTTTAATAGTTCTTCTTCAACAACTCAGCCAGTTAATCTTGCTCGGTCATAAAAGCCCTGACAGGAGAAATGTTGTCGCCCGGAAATACAATCTTTTTTCATTGGTCAGGTCAACCCCAAGAGGTGTGACTTTTACCAGAGGTTAAAAGCCAGAGCACAACGCTCTTTCTCTCTTGCTTCTTTAGACTGAAAAGGCCCCTTTTGCTGCAGGCCCTCTTCAGGCCAAGGCCTGTAGGCCAGCCATGTGCTCATCTATGTGAGAGAGAAAGAACTCTTTCCCCACGAAGAGTCAAATCAACAGTTTAAAGGTGCCATCGAATGAAAAATTGAATTTACCTCGGCATAGTTGAATAACAAGAGTTCAGTACATGGAAATGACATACAGTGAGTCTCAAACACCATTGTTTCCTCCTTCTTATGCAAATCTCATTTGTTTAAAAGACCTCCGAAAAATATGTAAACCCCCAATATTTGCATATGCCAGCCCATGTTCAAGGCATTATACAAGGGCAGCCAGTATTAATGTCTGGATCTGTGCACAGCTGAATCATCAGACTAGGTAAGCAATGTTGTGCAGAACAATAGCGAAAAATGGCAGATGGAGCTATAATAACTGACATGATCAATGATATCATGATATTTTTAGTGATATTTTTAAATTGTCTTTCTAAATGTTTCGTTAGCATGTTGCTAATGTACTGTTAAATGTGGTTAAAGTTACCATCATTTCTTACTGTTTTCACGGAGACAAGAGAGCCATCGCTATTTTAAACACATGCAGTCTGTATAATTCATAAACAACTTAATTCTTTATAAATCTCTCAAATAGTGTAGCATTAGCCCGTTAGCCACGGAGCATACTATCAAACTCATTCAGAATCAAATGTAAACATCCAAATAAATACACATGATCCGGTGCATGCATGCAGCATGCATGACGAACACTTTGTAAAGATCCATTTTGAGGGTTATATTAGCTGTGTGAACTTTGTTTATGCTGGTTAAGGCAGTTGAGAGCTCGGGGGCGGGGGAGCGCTAGATTTAAAGGGGCCGCACACTGAATTGTGCATATATAATTATGGCTCAAAATAGGCAGTTAAAAAAATTAATAAAAAAAAAATCTATGGGGTATTTTGAGCTGAAACTTCACAGAGACGTTCAGGGGACACCTTAGACTTATATTACATCTTGTTAAAACTGGTTCTAGGGCTTTAAGTTGTTTCATATTTCTTCATCCAACGCAGAAGACATCGATTTCAACTTCAGTACCATCGGATTGAATTCTCAGGACTTCCTATGGCAGCAATATATCCAGACACTCTTCAAAAAGGCAAAGGCCTAATGCAAGTATCGTACAATATATTCAAATGCTGCTAGTTAGTTAATTGCTGCTAGTTTGTAAACCTCCCTTGTTACAAGGGAGATTTTATGAGGAATACTGATGATAATTCCCCTGGTTTTTGGTTTCTTCATAGCTCCTATTGTTTCCCACTTCAGTTTTCACTTTATCATTTATCATTTTACCCGTTTATTTGTGACTTGTGTGTATGTATGTTTGTGTTTGTTAGTTAGCTATGTGTTCGTGATTTAGTTAACGCAACTTGTGCACAATACATTAGGGATGCACCAATACCAGTACCTGTATCGGGCCCGATACCAAGCTCATGTACTTGTACTCGTACTCGCAAAAAAAATACCCCCGATACCAAAGACCTATACGTCACGTGACGTAACTTTCCGTGCACAGAGACACAGGTGGCAGCAGCAGAAACAATGTCAGCCACAGAGGTGTGGAATTACGTCAAAATTAAAGATGACAGCACACACATTGTGAACTGCATGCTTTCAATCACAATTCGTTATTGATTAGTGAAGGCGGGATAGGCAGAATTGCGCTGAATGACAGACCAGAAGCACTCTCTCTCTTTCTTGCGTGCGATCCTAGTTCTCTCAGACAGCGCGTGATCAGTTCTCCTCGTGCCTGAATGGTCATGCACACATAGTTGTCAAAATGTCCATGGTGTGGAGTATCTCACGTAAGTACAGTCGGTTATGGCTTAATGGGCGGAAACATTTGGGTGAAAACAGGATGTGTGTCAGTATCCATGGATTCGGTCTTAAAGGGACCGTAGCCTATATTTTTCAATAATCAGAATCAGAATCAGAAAGAGCTTTATTGCCAGGTATGTTGTTTACACATACTAGGAATTTGTTTTAGTGACAGAAGCTCCACAGTGCAGCAGAGTAACAGCAACAAAACACATAATAAAAAGAATAAAATAATAATAATAATATACAAATTTACAAGATAGACAAAGTGCAAAAAAAGCAAAAAACAATATATAATATAGACAATTTGTATGTACAGTTATGTGTGCAAATTTGAAATATAAATAAGCATTTTAAGTAAATAATGTGTAATAGTGTTGTGTCTTCCGTGTTTGTCAAGTGTTCATGAGATGGATTGCTTGAGGGAAGAAACTGTTCCTGTGTCTGGTCGTTCTGGTGCTCAGGTGCTCTGTAGTGTCGACCAGATGGCAACAGTTCAAAGAGGGATTGTGCTGGATGTGAGGGGTCCAGAGTGATCTTCTTTGCCCTTTTTCTCACTCTGGATAAGTACAGTTCTTGGAGAGTGGGGAGGGTTGTGCCAATGATTTGCTCAGCAGACCTGACTACCCTCTGTAGTCTTCTGAGGTCAGATTTGGTAGCTGAGCTGAACCAGACGGTAATTGAAGTGCAGAGGATGGATTCAGTGATGGCAGAGTAAAACTGTTTCAGCAGCTCCTGTGGCAGGTTGAACTTCCTCAGCTGGCGAAGGAAGTACAACCTCTGCTGGGCCTTTTTCACAATGGACTCGATGTGGTTGTCCCACTTCAGGTCCTGGGAGATGGTGGTGCCCAGGAACCTGAATGACTCCACTGCAGTCACAGTGCTGTTCATGATGGTGAAGTGGGGGAAGAGCAGGTGGGTTTCTCCTGAAGTCCACGATCATCACCACTGTCTTGAATGTGTTGAGCTCCAGGTTGTTAAGACTGCACCAGACAGCCAGCTGTTCAACCTCCAGTCTGTAAGCAGACTCGTCACCGTCCTGGATGAGGCCGATCAGTGTGGTGTCATCTGCAAACTTCAGGAGCTTGACAGAGGGGTCTTTAGAGGTGCAGTCGTTGGTGTACAGGGAGAAGAGCAGTGGGGAGTGAACACAGCCCTGAGGGGCGCCGGTGCTGATGGTGCGGGTGCTGGATGAGAATTTTCCCAGCCTCACTAGCTGCTGCCTGTCTGTCAGGAAGCTGGTGATCCAATGACAGACAGAGGTGGGCACGGAGAGCTGAGTTAGTTTGGGCTGGAGGAGTGATGGGATGATGGTGTTAAAAGCAGAGCTGAAGTCCAAAAACAGGATCCTCACATAAGTCCCTGGTCTGTCCAGATGCTGGAGAACATAATGCAGTCCCATATTGACTGCATCATCCACAGACCTGTTTGCTCGGTAAGCAAACTGCAGGGGGTCCAGTAAGGGTCCAGTGATGTCCTTCAGATAAGCCAGAACCAGTCTTTCAAATGACTTCATGGCCACAGACATTAGAGCCACAGGTCTGTAGTCATTTAGTCCAGTAATTTTGGGTTTCTTTGGGACGGGGATGATGCACAGCTCCAGTGATCTGTTGAAGATCTGTGTGAAGATGGGGGCCAGCTGGTCAGCGAAGGTTTTCAGACAGGCTGGTGAAACGCTGTCTGGGCCTGGTGCCTTTCTTTCTCTTGTTCTTTCTGAAGACCTGGCGCACATCATCTTCACTGAACTGAATTGCAGGTGTGGGGAGAGGGGGTTGTTGGAGGTGTGAATGGTGATTTTTCAAACCTGCAGTAAAACTCGTTCAGATCGTCTGCCAGTTGTTGATTCTCCACAGAGCTGGGGGATGGTGTCTTGTAGTTGGTGATAACTTTCAGACCTTTCCACACTTGAAGCTGTATCATTAGAAGAGAACTGATTCCGAAGTTTATCAGAATAATTCCTCTTTGCCACTCTGGACTCCTTTTCCAGTGTGTATTTGGCCTGTTTGTACAAGACTCTGTCCCCATTTCTGCTAGCATCTTCTTTGGCCTGATGGAGCTGGCTGAGTTTTGCAGTGAACCAGGGTTTGTCATTGTTGTAAGTTAAATCAGTCTTTGTAGGAATGCACAAATCCTCACAGAAACTGATATATGAAGTTACAGTCTCTGTGAGCTCGTCCAGATTCGGTGGCACCAGCTTCAAAAACACTCCAATCAGTCCATTCGAAACAGGCTTGTAAAGCCCGCTCTGTTTCGGTGGTCCATCTCTTTACAGTCCTTGCTACAGGTTTAGCTGATTTCAGTTTCTGCCTGTAGGTCGGTATGAGATGAACTAGACAGTGATCAGAGAGCCCCAAAGCTGCCCGTGGGACAGAGTGATATGCATCCTTTATTGCTGTGTAACAGTGATCCAGTGTATTACTGTCTCTGGTGGGACAAGTAACATGCTGTCTGTATTTTGGAAGTTCACATGAGAGAATCGCTTTATTAAAGTCCCCGAGAATGATTAGAACAGAGTCCGGGTGTTGTTGCTCACTCTCTGTGATCATATCAGCGAGTAACTGTAAAGCCGAGCTCACGTGCGCTTGCGGAGGAATGTAGACGCTCACCAGAATGAACGAGCAAAACTCCCGCGGCGAATAGAACAGTTTGCAGTTAATGAAGAGTGCTTCAAGATCTGGACAGCACATCTTCTTTAACACAGTTACATCTGAACACCACCTTTCATTGATGTAAAAGCACGTCCCGCCGCCGCGTGATTTCCCCGTTGATTCTGCGTCGCGATCTGACCTAAACAGCTGAAAGCCCGGCAGACTTAACACTCTGTCCAGAATGGCGTCGTTCAGCCAGGTTTCCGTGAAGCACAGAGCAGCTGAGTTCGAGAAATCCTTATTTGTCCGGGAGAGCAGAAGGAGTTTCGTCCGTTTTGTTGGGCAGTGAGTGGAGATTCGCCAGATGGATGCTAGGCAGCCGCGTTCTTAATCCGCGCTGTCTGAGCTTCACGAGGGCGCCAGCGCGCTTTCCCCGTCTGTGCGTCCTGATGCGTCTAAACAGCGCTGCCGCTCCGCCAACTACAACATTCAACAAAATGTCTGAATAATCGAAATCCGGTAAAATATTTTGTGGTGTGTACTGCTGAATGTTCAGCAGTTCATCCCTGGTAAAACTGATGGTGTTTGAAAAACAAAAAACAGGAAAAACTAACAAAAACAGTACAAACACTGAAGAGCTAAGCACTGAGGCAGCCATGCGCGGCGCCATCTTGCAACAGATAATAATGTTAATAAAACAACAAAATATGTTAAATAAATGTATACATGGTAAATAAACCTACTGTATCTGAAAAAAACAAGTTTATTTAATTTGTATCTCTATAGTATTTGTTGTATTGTTTGTAGTTTGTAAATTTCTTTTTATATAACAACAATTATATATATTGGTATGCCCTTTGAAGGTTATTGGACACTGTGATATTTTTGTTCTTTAAGTTTGTGACAAGAACATAAAAATTATTACTTTTTTCATTAGAGTAATAATAAAGAAGCTGTCTGTGACGAGCAGGGCGGGCGAGAGCCGTGAGGGAACGGCGCGAGGCCGGTGACGCGAGTGATAATGAGCATCACCTGCGAGGCGCGCCGGCCTCGAGTCTCTCACGGAGGAGCTCCGGAGGCATAAAAGGAGGAGCGACATCAGTAAAGGACGAGAGAGGACCAAGCCTGGACTTTATTTTATGTTTTATTATGTTTGTGTACCCTCGCGGACGTCTGCCGGCATTACTTTCGTTTTGTTCTTTGTTTATTTTGAATTAAACTTTTGTTGAACGTTCGCCGGTTCCCGCCTCCTTCTTCCCACATCTACTAACCGTGTTACATTGGTGCCGAAACCCGGGAGGAAGGAGGGACATGCTGTCGGAGAGCCCTCGCTGCTGAGGGGGATCGCGGTGCTGAGGAGTTCGGGCAGCGCAGGAGTGTGAAGACCGCGAGAAGCTGCCCGAGGCGGTGGTGCTGGAGCCTAGTGACAGGTGGGACGGAGAGCTCGAGGCCGTGCCCCTGGGATGAGGTGGGGTGGCTGCCGTCCAAGAGGGAGCGGAGGAGTCGCCGCCATTCGCCGTGGGCCGAAGCCTGCTGCCGTCCGCCATAAAGGGGAGGAGCAGGGAACGGGGGACTCGCTGCCGGCTGCCCTCAGCCGGAGGAGCCATCGCCGGCCGCCAGGAGGCGGTCGAGGATCGGGCCGTCCACCGTGCGTCCAGTGCCACCGCATGGCACCGCGAGGAAGAGCCTCCGGCTGGCTGAGGACCGAGCGGCAGTGTGTCTGGGAACCGGACCAAGAATTTTTTTTTCTCTCTTTTTCCTCTCTCCCCTCTCTCGTTCTGTCGCTCCCCTTGCTTCCGTCTCCTTTCTCTCGTCTCGTCTGTCCTTACCCCTAGGTGCTGCGGCCGCCGAGACAGGCCCCGGGGGGAGTAGAGCGCAGTCTCGGGAGTACTCCCCGGCCTGCAAGGGGCGATGGGGGTATGTGACGAGCAGGGCGGGCGAGAGCCGTGAGGGAACGGTGCGAGGCCGGTGACGCGAATGATAATGAGCATCACCTGCGAGGCGCGCCGGCCTCGAGTCTCTCACGGAGGAGCTCCGGAGGCATAAAAGGAGGAGCGACATCAGTGAAGGACGAGAGAGGACCAGGCCTGGACTTTATTTTATGTTTTATTATGTTTGTGTGGCCGGCAGACGTCCGCGAGGGTCTGCCGGCATTACTTTCGTTTTGTTCTTTGTTTATTTTGAATTAAACTTTTGTTGAACGTTCGCCGGTTCCCGCCTCCTTCTTCCCACATCTACTAACCGTGTTACACTGTCCTACATTCATTAGTAAATCTATTAATAAATCTATAGGTATTGGTATCGGTATCAGCGAGTACTAGAAAAAAGTATCGGTACTCGTACTCGGTCCTTAAAAATGGAATTGGTGCATCCCTACAATACATATTTGGTTCTGATGCTCTGTCTGCAATAGATTGCCTCTTAAATGATCTGATCTGATTACCAGCTCTGTAAATGCTTATTACAAAGCACTGTAAAACCTAAGAAAGGATAATTTTTCTGTGGCCATGAAAAATACCATTCTCTTAGAATTCATTAATAATCAATTCTGAGTGTTTACAGGATGAACTGAGTTATTGATTGTAATTTTAATGTAGCTACTTCAAGTTAATCTGATTAACTAATTCAAATATTCATAATGAATCATAATTAATAATCATAGTGAGTTATGAATAATTATTAATATTTCCCCTTTGAGCAAATATCGCTACAGCATATTCGATGTACTGGTGTAAACAACAGCAAATCCCTATTGGCATCTTTTGGAGGAGGTGATCATCTAGCCCACTCCAAAAGCACTTCTTACCTCATTCCAGTTAACCTGATGGCAGAGTTCAAAAAGCCTTCCACATAATCATCCAGTGAACATCCCCCTTGATAAAGGGACAAAAATTGGTCCTCTGGGTGAAGTGGAACTGCTGCTAGATTCATGTTTAAGGTCCGCACTTCTGTCACAGTGGTTGCAACAAGAATGTGTTTGAGCAGGATCTAGTCGTAGCAGTAAAACTTTCATAAACATTAGCTCAAATTAACAAACACTCAGGAGAGAGATCAACATGCAGGAACAAATAAACTACTTAAAACAGATGTAAGAAAGGACAAGGAGCTAAACTAAAGATATATATACAGATACTAAATGAGTTAACAAGGGGCAGATGGACACAATAGGTTGATATGGAAACAAACAACTAGGAAACTAGGTCACACTAGGAAACTAGGTCAACTAAAGCCAGGTGCACACTGTGTGATTTTGGCCATGATTTGGATGTCTAAGTCAAATTCTGACAAATTTTGACCTCTGATCCTAGGCTAAAATCTGTAGTCTTTGGTCGTTAGTTTGTCCAAACTAACCGTGTTACACCGACAGCCAATTAATGACCAATGTGATCGAATTTTACCTCAGACGAAATTCTGGCAGTGTCAGAAGATTTGGCGCACAGTCCTGCAGTGTTACTTCTCCTATGATGATGTCATATTTACTTGTTTTTCAAGACAAGCCATGATCAAAAATAATGCTAGAGATTTCTTTGTTTGCCAACTTTTGTTTCAGTCCCACATGTAATGCAGCTCACAGTCACCGAACATCTATGGGTTGATGATGTTAAACTCCGGACAAGTTTTCATGCACAAGTCCGCTTTTAAAGTGTCTTGACTGTCACACAGTCTGACATAAGTGAGAGCTGAGATCCCACAGTGTGACATGAAGGATCATATTCCTACAGTCTGACAAGCAACAATCGTAAAGGACTATTATAAACTGCACAGTGTGCACCCAGCTTAAGGAACACCTTCAAGAAATTCAACTTACGGAATGAATGCGGCGCCAGTTCCATTTTTTCTGTAAGTAGAATAGGGAAGGCGTAGGACTGAAAATTTTACAGCGTAATTTGTACTTTGGTTGAAGAATTTACGGAAACTGAACCGGAATACGAAAAGCCCAAAACTAGCAAGGCATAATCATTTGTGTTTATAAAGCATATACTGAGTTGTAATTCGTTGCATTAAGAAAATGTCCAATCGTTTCCCTAAACAAGACCCTTATTCCTCGTCTGGTATCGTTTAAAGCCCTTTGAAGCTGTGCTAAAACTAATTTCCTGATCTTCAACCATTTGGAGACCACTGAAGTCCACTATAAGGAGAATAATCCTGGAATGTTTTCATCAAAAACCTTAATTTCTATTCGACTGAAGAAAGAAAGACATGAACATCTTGGATGACTTTAATGGGGTGAGTAAACGGTTATCAGGTCAAAATTTTCATTCAGAAGTGAACTAATCCTTTAATCGATACCAATGAGGTTCCAGTGGTATTGTCCCTAGCGTAATAAGTTCTTGGTGCAATTCTTTACCAAAATGAAATAATGCTTTAAAATACAAATGTATCTGATGACATTAAGCTTTCTCGCTGTTACAGCGTCTTCACAGTTTACCTCAAAACATGTAGTTGTGATCTGTATTCTAGCGAGGGACTGTTCTCGTCTGTATTCAGTTGAGACTCTGTTCCTGTTAGCAATCTATTCAGGGCGGTTGATGTTGTGATCCAAGAGGATAGTTTTTAGAGACACTTCACCTCAGGTAAACTCCCAACACATCTAGAAGTGTGAATCTGACTGGACAAGTGCACATTTCATCTGATTTTAAGGAGCAACAACAATAATACGGGTCATTTGAAGCAATAAAGCTCATCGCCTGGTTCCACCCCTCACTCCAGGCCCTCTCTCTCACCCGCTCTCTGAAATTATTCCTGGCTGGCTAAGATTTAATTCCATTGAGAGCGGCCCATCTTTTTGAAATTAATAAAGAGCAAATCCACATTAGGAGGAGATGAACAAAGCAGCAGCACAAACAATGAGGTAATTCTTCACAAGAGTACATTCTGTACACCAGCACTTCATCTGAATATGGACACTGCTGGAAAGGATTTACCTTTGGAATGTTTTTACATATTGTACATATTTAAATAAAACAAAATATAATAGGTTAAGATGTAAACGTCCTTATACCATTCTATCATTTTCATCAGGGCTTGCTCTGTAATTGGATTTCATTTGCAAATGGAGTGGGGCTCCCGCACTACGGTCACATGACTTTGGATGAAACAAGGCCACGCACTGAAAAATAAATTACTTGCTTGGACAACACATGAGAAGCTCACCTCCTACACTATAAATCAAAGACATGAATGCTCTTCTCTTCAGTAAATCCTGCCAAAAAAAAGCTGAAGAAATGCCTGAGGCTTTGAGTCCATGACAGCACATCAGGGCTATCTGACGAAACCTTCACAATGAGCTGTTCCTCATGCACTGAAAGCACATTGATGAAGAGAAGCATCAAGTATATGAGAAAGATATTTTTAAATATTTTGGACTGCAGTATTTTATGTATTCCCTTTGAAATTGTGTGCTTAATTGTTTTTATTTTCACTTTTATTGCACATTAAATCCTATATATATAGTTGTATAGTTTTTTTTTTGTTTTTTTTTTTAATTAAATGTGCTTGTACTTTAATTGACTGATTCTATTTAAGCCTCCAATTGTCCTCTTGTTGGCAGACTCAAGTTAGGAGTAAAGTGATTCTATACTGTATCCAGTGTAGAATGTGTAAGTGATTATAATGGGCTGTATCTGAAATCGCCCTCTTATACCTTCATTCTCTATTCCCTGCATTAGTCCATTACTTTAGGGATTGAATGAAAATAATTGAGCAAATTGGACACTGAATGCACCAGAAGGGCTGCTGCTTTTGCATAGTTTGTTCTTACTGTTTAATAATCATTTGAAACTGGCAGCTCCAGTAGAAAGAATAAAGATTGGAAACTATGTAAACTTAATTAAACAATTTAACAATCAATTAAAAAAGAATTTATACTTGTATGATATTATGCTATACAGCCACATTGGACCACTGTTTTGGAAAATGGATGGATGGATGATTCAGCTGTGGGCGCCATCTTCTGTTCAGATGCAGAAATTCATTTGCCGTGCAACTCACAGTGCATTAAGTATTCTCTAGCCGTTGAGCGTACATTGGTTGTACACTCATTATTGTGGTGCATTGTGGGATTGAATTGAGTGCACTCGATAACATCCACTATGGTTTCGGACACCACTAAATGGCTGTCCCCTCAAATAGTGCCCTATTTAAGGGTATAGGGGGTGATTTAGGACACAGCCATGGGTTCTATTTGCTTTTTAAGACACTTGCATCTGGTGTAGGCAAGTGTCAGCTGTTAAAGGGTCATGAAAACCTAAACAAAATTTTCTGAGATTTTAACACAGTTATGTGTGTTGAACATCATAGAAGACACCATCTGTTAATTTTAATTGTAGGAGAAAACTAGTTAATTTTAAGCTTTTTGCGCTATTTTCATCTTCCTGGGTTTAAAATCTTCTTTGTGTCAATGTCACAGGAAGTACATTGATGACTCACTGGTGTCTACATCATGCAGTGGTTGAGGCATGAAAGCAATAAAGGCTGGATATAAGTACAGCAGTAGAATTTTAATAAACACTAACTCAAAATAACAGATTCAACAGGATGTCAGGATTCAAAACTCTGTAAACAGAACAATCAAGAAACATAGATAAGATCAGACAAACACTAGAACAATCTAGAACACTAGAACAATACATACACCTTATTTTTCAATGCAGAAGTTAGGTGTTTTTACCTGAAAAATAAGGATGCATATTTATAAAAACAAACAAACAAACAAACAAAAAATAACTATATGTAAGATTTAATGTGCAATAAATGATATATGTCACAGAATATGTCTTTAATTGTGCAATTTTACAGTGAGCTTACAAAATCACGTGTATGTTGTGTTGCGAGTAACGCTAAATTTCAGTGTGCATTTGTGGGAAGCTTTGATGCTTTTAACTCAATGAGCAGTGGCGTGCACAGCCCCTTTGATTGCAAAAGTGAAAGTGCCCTTTGCAGCCACATCGCGGTGCCCCCGCATTCCCATTTCTCCTCCACCGGAACGCGATTTCAACCCAGGGAGATCCACAACTTTCCCCCCGGTATGGTAAAAATAGATACTAGAAGTGAGGAGATGTGGTGGAGGAGGGATGCTGATAAACTCTCAGATGAACAGAGGGGATCTGAGCTCAGAATATTGGCCCGAACCCAGAGTACTCCCCCAAAAAGCAAAAGAGCAAAGGACAGCCGCCAGATTAAAGACCCCCAAAAGACAGCGAGAATTGGCAGGCTGGCATGTTAAGAAGAAGCCTAGTCGCTTGACCAGGAGAACCCTGTGTTGCCTCCGGCAGGAGCAGCTCACGACAAACAAGGAGATGCCGAATTTGGAACGATCAATCGGGAGAGCTCTCGCAGCGTCTGATGGGAGACCAATGCTCCGGAAGACCAATGCTCACGGCATCGGATGCGTAAAGCCCTACCGCCTAATAAATGGAGGAGCAGCAGAAGTTAAACCATCCAACTGGGGGGTCTGTGCTTCCTCTGACGGGATCGTACATCGCCAGGCAGACGGGCCCAACCAGCTGATAGACGGGGAGCGTGTGATTTGAAGTGCCCGATAAGGCAGGGCTCCTGCTACATCGGACGGGAGACCAATGCTCACAGCATCGAATGAGTGAGCCTTACCAACCGAAAGATGAAGGGCAGCGTGAATCAGGAACGACCGACCGAAGGGGCCCACTCAGCTTCCGACAGGAGCAGCTCCCAGTGATGGGTGAGTGGGTCCCATTGGTCGATGTCAGGGTGAGAGGAATTGTAATGGCCAGCCAGGAGAGCTCTCACAGCATCCGATGGGAGACCAATGCTCTCTGCATTGGATGGGTAAAGATAGGTGCTGACTAAGAGGGTCTCATGGGAGACCAATGTTCTAGGACAGTGAATCTCAACCTTTTTGAGTAATGGACTCCTGTCATCCTTGGAATCATCCTCAAGGATCCCAGAATAAAATTGGCTCATTGGTATCATTAATGTCTTTGTGACGAACAAATGCAATCGAGTGTAATTTACTATTACGTTAGTTGGCTTGTCCTATATCCATATAGTCAGTTATATTATACATATATTATCTTCTTTTATGGGAACATGTCAAATGTCAAAATATACAAAAAATCATATTGAGATATTTTATAAGGATCCCCTGGTATTAGGGGTCCATGGATCCCTGGTTGAGAAACACTGCTCTAGGGAGAGACCAATGCTCTATGAGGGGACCAATGCTCTAGGACGAGACCAATGCTCTACGAGGAGACCAATGCTCTAGGGAGAGACCAATGCTTGTGGCATCAGACGGGTAAACCTTGCCGGATGATGAAAGATAAGCACTGACCGGGAGGCTCTCGCGGTGTCCGGCGGTGTCCGGCTCAGGGAGACCAATGCTTATGGCATCAGATGTATAAGCCTCGCTGGATGGAGAAAGAAAGACATGGATGCCCAATAAGGAGGGCGGTAGCTGTGTCTGCTGGGAGATCAATAGTCATTGGACGGGGAAGGAGAAAATGTAGGTGCATGACTAGCAGGCTCTCACAGTATCCAATGGGTAAAGATCGAGATCGATACTCGTGGCATTGGACGGGCAAGCCTCGCTGGACTGTTTGTGATGTCGAACTGGTTGGTCCTGATGTAGCTGCTCCGATGCGGAAAGAGTGACTAGAAAAATTTTGTGCAGAGATGACTGCCTCTGATGAGAGCAGCTTATGGCGATGCACAATTGGGCTCTACCAGGCGACAGACGGGGTGAACAACATTTTAAGCACCTGGGCGGGAGAACTCTAGCAGCATTCAACGGGAGTT